>NC_045173.1:22507638-22807638 GCF_900700415.2 Clupea harengus | reverse complement strand
GACTGTTCCATTGTTTGTTCTCCGAAAACTTGGAAGGAGTCTTGCCTAGCCTCAGAAGGACCCAAAGACTCAGAAGAATCTGTCTTATCAAGGAAACATCCTTGACTTTGAGGAACTCCCGTAGAGTCAAGCGTTTGGGAG
This sequence comes from Clupea harengus, assembly GCF_900700415.2. Lineage (NCBI taxonomy): Eukaryota > Metazoa > Chordata > Actinopteri > Clupeiformes > Clupeidae > Clupea > Clupea harengus. The sequence goes on along the minus strand of NC_045173.1, from coordinate 22,807,497 downwards.
TTATCCACGTCATGAAATGGTCAGCCTGCCTCTTCCAACCCCTGCCCTTGGGCAATATCCACACAAATACATTTGAATTTTAAAACTAAAACGGTCTATGTCCGTCAACGATGGGCCCATGTTGATATTTGGGGGAATGTTAATTCGATCTTCTTTTTGAAATTCAATATTAAAGTTTTAGGGCTGGGCACGTAACGTTATTATTGCGTTAACGCATCAATTAATTAATGCCGACAATTATTTTATCGCGCGTTAACGCAGGTTTTATTATTTATTTTATTATTGTAAAAGTCTGTTGCTCACAGGCTTTTATTTTGTAAAAGTCTGCTGCTGACTGCTGCGGAACCAGAAAAGAAAATAATGAGCGGATAAACAAACATGGAGAAGGGCATTGCTGCTGTCGCTACCGGATGGTAGTCCTCTACCGGATGGTAGTCCCGCACATCGCGCATGCTCAGACACAAACGGTTTACGGCAGAAGGCTCAACGTCAACATATGGGGTTGTCTTAACACATAATGTGGGTATATTTAATGTAATATTTAATTATTAAAAGTGTGGAGACGGAGTAAGGGTAAAAGGCAAATAGTTTGTATTATGAAGAAGTGAGAAAATATAGCAGTAGGTAAAACAAATAAAGCATTGATGTGCTAGCCAATATAACTTGACAGGGAGAACAAAAGAGGATATCCAGTATATCTTTAACTTCTTTATTATACAAACGTTAAGAACTTACAGCTGTATACAATGACCAAACTTCTTAAAGTATACTGTCTTTCGCAAACTTCCAAGTGCGCATGCGTGACTACCATCCGGTAGCGACAGCTGCCATAGACATATATATATATGTCTATGATTGCTGCGACGTGCCAACTCGCCGCCATCTTGGGAAGGTAAAGGCTGGACTGTAAACAAACGCAAGTGAACGGTGGAGCTGCGGTGGAGCTGGATAAAAATCACTATAGTGTTTACATTTCTCAACCGATTTAATAGAGTCGTTTGTATATTCAAGGGTTTATGATCTACGTGGAGTACCAAACAAAGTTTGGTCTCCATGTTACTTAGAATCTCGATAGTTATACATAGACATATATAATAATAATTGTCAGACTTTAATCGCACAAGCGACACACTGCACACTGCAACACACGTGAATACATGGAGGCGGCACAGGACACACACACACACACGCACACGCAGGCCTGAGGTCGTTTGTGAATTTAGCTTCTGCATTTATCCCATCCCGGACTGTCCTTCCTCCAGGACCAGCTTTTTTTTTTTTAAGCGCCCGGGGACCAGGTGAGATGAACCGTCTGTCTTGGTCAGGGACCGACGAAGAGTGTTCTGTTGTTTTTAATCGTTGCCCAGCCCTATAAAGTTCATATGGCAACGATAGTACGAGCGTTCCGATTGACTCCTTTAATGAGATACAACACTGCCACACCGTCAAGTGCACCTGTTAAAAGGCTTTTCAGCCTGGCCAATCTCGTACTAACACCCCAAGGAGAAACAGGCTGTCTTCTAAACGATTTGAGAAACTTAAACTGATGAGATATGTTGTGTATTGATATTCAATTAAGTTTGTTCCCTCGGGGCATCCGTAATGCCCCACTGTTAACTTGCATAGAATGCTGGGTATCTTTGTCCTATCAAACGTTCACTAAAACCACTATAAGCGGTCTCATCATTGTTAGAGATGAGACCCAGGATGGTAGTGTCGTCCGCAAACATGATGTTGGAACTGTGTGTTGCCAGGGTGTACAGGGAGTACAGGAGGGGACTGGGTACGCAGCCCTGAGGGGCCCGGGTACTCAGGGTCAGTGAAGAGGAGGTGAGGTTGCCTATTCTCACCACCTGGGGTCTGCTCGTCAGAAAGTCCAAGATCCATTTGCAAAGGGAGGTTTTAAGACCCGAGGCTCCTGAGCTTAGGGACGAGCTTGGCAGGCACATTAGTGTTGAATGCTGAGCTGTAGTCTACGAACAGCATCCTCACATATGTGTTACCCTTTTCCAGGTGGGAAAAACACATAACATAACAACAAAATAGCAAAAACAAGAATAAAAGACAAATGTTTTACAAGGTAGAATATTAAATAATAATAAATAATTTGGGCACGTGCAGGGCTAAGATGCAGTGAATTGGAAATGGCAAACCCAGAGTCAGTGTGATGCAGGGGGCTTGTTTGTGAGCACCACTGCCGTGGGGAAAAAACTGTTCAGGTGGCGCGAGGTTTTGGTCTTTATAGCCCGGAACCTTCTGCCAGATGGGTGCCTCTGAAATAGGTGGTGACCGGGATGGGAAGGATCAGCGAGGATCTTGCATGCTCTCTTGCTGGTCCTGGAGTGGAACAGGTTTGGGAGCTTTTTGGGAACGGGGATGATGGTGGAGGTTTCCTCAGCTCTCGTCCTGCTTGACTTATCAGCTGCGTTTGATACAGTCAACCACCGCATCCTTCTGTCCATACTGTCAAGTATGGGCATTTCTGGCAAGGCGCACTCCTGGTTTGAATCGTACCTCACTGGGTGCTTGTTCAATGTGTCATGGCAAGGTCAGCTGTCTGTACCTCACCTCCTCACCACAGGGATGCCCCAAGGCTCGGTGATGGGACCACTTCTCTTTGCCATTTACACCACTTCGCTGGGCCCTATCATCCGCTCGCATGGTTTTTCCTATCATTGCTATGCCGATGATACTCAACTGTTTCTGTCTTTCCCTCCTGAGGACACCACTGTCTTGGCGCGGATCTCGGACTGTCTTGCTGATATATCCACATGGATGAAAAACCACCACCTTCAGCTGAACCTGGCCAAAACGGAACTGATGGTCTTTCCAGCCAAACAGGCCATCCACCACAACATCAGCATCAATATTGACTCCTTATCTCTTGTTCCATCCAAAACAGCAAGAAACCTCAGGGTCATTATTGATGACCAACTGACTTTCACGGACCACATTGCCTCTGTCTCTAGGTCCTGCCGCTTTGCGCTATTCAACATCAGCAAAATCAGGCCGTACCTAACCCAGTATGCCACCCAGCTGCTGGTGCAAACCTTGGTGAGTTCCCGCCTTGATTACTGCAACGCCCTCCTAATGGGCCTGCCGGCTTGCGTGGTGAAACCACTACAAATGATCCAGAACGCGGCGGCGCGTCTGGTGTTCAACCAACCGAAGAGGGCACACGTCACCCCGCTACTCATTGACCTCCACTGGCTGCCTGTAGCTGCTCGCATTAAGTTCAAGTCACTTATGCTTGCCTACAGAGTGCTTGATGGTTCTGCTCCCACCTACCTAAATGCTCTTGTAAAGGCAAATGTTACACCCAGGATGCTGCGCTCTTCTAGTGAGCGTCGTTTGTCACTGCCGTCTGTGCAAGTACGGCAGTCCAGACTATTCTCATTTGTAGTTCCACGTTGGTGGAATGAACTACCCAGCACTACCAGAGCAGGGGCGTCCCTCTCTACCTTTAAGAAGCTTTTGAAGACCCAACTCTTCAGAGAGCACTTCCCGTCCTAACTGGCACTTCGACTAGTGCGTAACTTGCAATTACAGCAGTTACATTTCTGCACTTCTTTTTTTCTTTTTATTTCATTTTGTTATACTTCTTATGTAAAGTAGTATTTATTGTTACACCAGGTTCTATTGCTCGTAGCTTGACTATTCTCTCCCTTGTACGTCGCTTTGGACAAAAGCGTCTGCTAAATGACTAAATGAAATGAATGTAAAGCAGGCAGGGACCACGCATTCAGCCAGTGAGGTGTTAAAGATGTCCGTGAACACTGAAGACAGCTGGTCCGCACAGTACCTTAGTGTGGAGGGAGAGACAACATCCATCTGCTTTGCGGGGGTTCTGTTTTTTTAAGAGCTTGTTGACATCCCTCTCCTGAATGGAGAGAGGTGTGATGGGGGGGGAGAGGGCTGTCTGGGATCATTCTGTGGGAGAGGGTGGAGTCTTTGTCCAGGCTGGGAAGAGTAGATGTGATAGCTGTAGTGGGGACAGGGTTAGGACTGGTCCATTGTCTGTCGAATCTACAGTAGAAGTCATTCAGATAATTTGCCAGTCTAAGGTCTTCCATAGAGTGGGGGGATTTGGTTGTATCAGTATAGAGTGTGCTATATGTCATATGTGGGTATTGTGTGGATGTTGAGTGACTGTATGTTTGTTATGATGTTGCTTTATTGTGTTTGTGTGCAGTTGCCGTTTCTTTAATTAGGACCGCTCACTTTCAGAACTCTGCTGGGCACCGCCCCCTTGACTGGTGCGCCTCGCAAACATCTGATTGCATGGTACAGGTGCGGATAATTATGTATCTGATTGAGATATTTTTTTTTAATTAACACTGAACAGTCTGTGCATGCTGGACATCACGTAGGATTGCTAGAGAGGACGGAGGAACCAAGTCTGTGACAGAGCATGTATTATGAGAGCATGGACAATGGAACAGTCCTGACACCATCCCCCGTGACACCTCCCTCCAGCCCCAGCCCATCAACTGCACCGCCCCCACCACAGCAGAGGCCTGCGCCTCACAACTGCCCACCTCAGAGCCCCCCCCCCTCCTCCCCCTCCACAGTGATGACTCTCTCCATCCTGGAGAGAGACGTCAACAGACTTTTTAAGAGACAGAACCCCCGTAAAGCAGCCGGGCCAGACTCTGTCTCTCCATCAATCCTGAAGCACTGTGCTGATCAGCTGTCTCCGGTGTTCACAGACATTTTTAACACCTCACTGGAGATATGCCATGTACCAGCCTGCTTCAAGACCTCCACCATCATCCCCGTCCCCAAAAAAACAAAAGTCACTGGACTCAACGACTACAGACCCGTCGCCCTGACCTCTGTGGTTATGAAGGCATTTGAGCGTCTGGTGCTGGTTCACCTCAAAGCCATCACTGACCCTCTACTGGACCCCCTGCAGTTTGCCTACAGAGCCAACAGGTCTGTAGACGATGCAGTTAACATGGCCCTTCACTTCATCCTCCAGCACCTGGACTCCTCAGGAACCTACGCCAGGATCCTGTTTGTTGACTTCAGCTCTGCCTTCACAATCATTCCGGCTCTGCTTCAGGACAAGCTCTCCCAGCTGAACGTGCCTGACTCCACCTGCAGGTGGATCACAGACTTCCTGTCTGACAGGAGGCAACGCGTGAGGCTGGGGAAGCATGTCTCTGACTCCAGGACCATAAGCACCGGTTCCCCTCAGGGCTGCGTTCTTTCCCCTCTACTCTTCTCCCTGTATACCAACAGCTGCACCTCCAGTCACCAGTCCGTCAAACTCCTTAAGTTCGCGGACGACACCACCCTCATTGGGCTCATCTCTGGGGGGGATGAGTCCGCTTACAGGTGGGAGATTGACCATCTGGTGACCTGGTGTGGGCAGAACAACCTGGAGCTAAATGCTCTGAAGACAGTGGAGATGGTCGTAGACTTCAGAAGGAACCCAGCCCCACCCACCCCCATCACCCTGAGTGACTCCCCAGTCGACACTGCGGAGTCCTTCCGCTTCCTGGGCACCATCATCTCCCAGGACCTCAAGTGGGGGCTGAACATCAGCTCCCTCACCAAAAGAGCTCAACAGAGGATGTACTTTCTGCGGCAGCTGAAGAAGTTTAACCTGCCAAAGACAATGATGGTGCACTTCTACACCTGCATCATCGAGTCCATCCTCACCTCCTCCATCACCGTCTGGTACGCTGCTGCCACTGCCAATGACAAAGGCAGACTGCAGCGTATCATCCGTTCCGCCGAGAAGGTGATTGGCTGCAATCTGCCCTCTCTACAGGACCTGTTTGCCTCTAGGACCCTGAGGCGGGCAGGTAAGATTGTGGCCGATCCCTCACACCCGGGTCACAAACTTTTCGAGGTCCTTCCCTCCGGCAGGAGGCTGCGGTCCATCAGGACCAAAACCTCACACCACAAAACCAGCTTCTTCCCGGCTGCCGTTGGCCTTAGTAACAAGGCCACCTGACGTGGACTCTCATCCCGCCCCCACACCTCAAGCCTGTGTTATGTTAACACACACTACATTGCACACTGCACATTGCACATCCACTTTTGCACTCCTGCCCTGCTTTTCGTATTGTAGTACTTATTGTGTTTGTGTAGTACTTACTGTGTTTTTATGTTTTATGTTATGTGTAGTACTTACTGTGTTTGTATGTTTTTATGTTTACTGTATGCACCTATACATCAGAACAAATTCCAGGTAGGTGTAAACCTACTTGGCAATAAATACTATTCTGATTCTGATTCTGATTAGTTGTTGGCGTTTGCTGGATTACCGGATGTCTGTTGTACGAGATCCGAAGTTGACTGTTTCCCTACTGCGTTGGAGTGGAGGCTGTGTGAGATCCCCGTCTTCTGCGTTCGTGGGTTTCCTGGAAAGATCTGACCTGAGTCGTCCGTTGACTGAGAAGCCTAATTGAACAGCGACTGGGAGCTAGATTCGTCTGCTCCCGGTTAAACGGTGAGTGTGCCTTGCCGCTAATAAGCTGAGTGAGTTACGTTTTAGCACCATACAAAGTAGAGCCTCACGGACTACCACAAGTTAGTGATGGGCAAATGAAGCTTTGGTGAAGCATTGAACCATTTAGACACATGTTTCAAAAATCGGTTCATTACTTAAAGCTTCAGTAACAGTGACCTCTCCTGGTGAAGTGCCAAGGCTGCAACTAAATTGACAGTGGCACGAGGCTTCAAAACAATGACAATCTAGTGTGCACGCACCAAATCCCCCCCCCCCCCCCCCACACACACACACACACACACACACACACACACTCACCCACACACATGCACCCGTATACAAAGATTGTGATATAATTATTTTTTACAAATAAAGATTAATTATTTTTTGTATGTTGTGTTATTGAGGAGAGAGTGCTTGGGGAAAGGATGTGCTGGAAAAATATGGCACAAGTTGGGTGTGCTTGTGTAACCATGTTGGATAGGGAACAGTAAAAAAAATTGATTTAAAAACATTATTTGTTCTACACTTTTTGGACTGAGCCTATTGATATAGTCTACTTTTCCTATAGCCTAAATATTTAACAGCCAGCGCACCTTATGATGAGCGATCAGAATAAAGTGTTCCCACATGTCAGAACGACCTCTCTTCCTAGATGCTTCCATAATGATGATAAATCAATACGAACGTAATGACTGTCACAGAATGAGATACTACTACGGCTACTACGAACCAAACGCAAGTTTTTATGCTTTGAAGGCGCTACAATTCAGACTCGAAACGAGGCAACTGACTGGTTCGTGTGTGGCGCTGTGAACCACTCAGCTGGTTCATTCGGGGAAAGAAACAGTTGCTGTTTCGCGCGTAATATGTCACGTGATTTTTCCGTACCAAAGCAACCTTCGAAGCAGTGGTTTTATGGTTGGTGTAGTTTAAGGTATGAAGCACGTTCTGGCGCTTCAGTGTCAGGCTGCCATCACTACCACAAGTAGCTATTTTCTTTGGGTTGATTTACTTTTGGTTGACATTATTACTTTTTCGTGTGTTGGTTATTTACTTTCTGTTTGCCGTGTGTGCATTGCTACTTGTGGAGATACTGGCGATTTATCTCTCTCTGTGTGCGAGCGAGTGTGCGTGATTGACAGACCAACGTGAGCAGCTGTGATGCGGTGGTGGATGCTGACGGACTTTGCTTGCAGACTTTTGGATACTGCGGACTCTTGGACATTGTGGACTGTGGTTCCTTCGGCAGTGGCCTACGGCCTGAATCATATGGACTTGGATACTTGTGTTGTATTTATTTTTTAGTGCTTGTAATGAATTGTATATTTTTGTATCAGAAACTGAAGTCTGGATGAATCTGTAGTGTTGCTCCCACTAAACAAATAACCTAAAACACTGAACATTTAAATTAGTCCCATCTCTATAAACTGGGTGGCGTAGTCGGTCTACACTGCCGTCCTCCCGTCACATATACAACAAGATACAATAACCATTTCTTTTCATTTCCAAAATGAGCGAAAGCGAACACTGGTAGTGAGTTTTTTACAACTAGAGGTGGAGATGACGAAAATGAAAAGAACAACAACAGCCAGGAGTAAATTGAGAACTTTTTAAAAGAGCAGAAACGTGCAAACACTGCGAGGAAAAACAAGCGACCTTAATCGAAAAATGCCTTATAATAAACAACTTACTAGCCTCGACCGTTCGGTCATGCCGGTGAATATCAAACCTCGCTATTGTTCGGTCGATAGCCAAAGCCTCAGTTTGATATTTCCCGTCATGGAAGTAGATAAATGTCTGGATTTCTTTGTGTGAATCATTTTCTGGATTTCAGAGAATAACAATGCATTTCTCCTTCAACTGGCTGGTACGGAAGCATTCTTGCTGTTCCTATGCTGTGCAAACTGGGGTCTTTAACATGCATACGTGTTTTTACCACATCTGAATAAGTAGGCTGTATCGAAGCACAGAGGCTGTAACAGCAGATGCGTGGTCAGCCGCAAAAAAACGAGTGGATAAGAAGGAGCCAAAGTATGAAGTGAGTTTATTATCTGGATTATTCTGTGGTGGATGAATTCCTGGATGAGTCAGAGAGTAACGAAGCTAAATTCTCCTTCAACTGTTCAATGGATTAGATGAAAAATGTCAAACTTCAGCTACAGTTATGACAGCATCCAAATAGGTGAGATAAAAAAATCTTAAAGTAACAGTATGCCACTTTTAGGTACTACAGTTTGCCATTTTTGATAGGCAACTCGTTTTGGTAACATCCTCAAATTAATTTTGATGATATATTATCATGTGATGGACAGATATACATGTCTTACCCGCTAGCCAGGCTAAACTCCAGTTATGTTGAAATGTAAGGTTTTTTCTTATATCTGCTAAAATTACACATTTTACACTGTAACAGGAACCAGATAGACAATTGTTTGATTAACTGCAAGTTCATTTGTCTGAGATGTTGACATATGTTATAGACTAGGCAATGTTTGAAGTTAGAAATCTGAAACGGAATGTAATTTTGAATTTGCATCACTACATCTGAAATAATATCCTGAATTGGAATGTTTTTAATTGGCAGAATTTGTAAGGATAGGCGCGCTCTACTTCCAAAATAAATGCGATTTAGGGTGCGAGTGAAAAAGACTATTAATAAACTGTGTTAAGCGTCTGTGAATAAACTGGTCAAAATAAGCAATGAGACAAGCTTGAGAGTGCGGTTTTTTCTACTTTAATTGACAGAAGCCTTATGAAATCGCAGGGGCGGCGCCAGGGGGGGGCTAGGGGGTGCTCTAGCTCCCCCTGGATTAGCCATAGCACCCCCAAGAAAATAATGGTTTATTTATTATTGTTATTTAATTTCATTCTGCGTTATTTATTGTGTGATAATAATATTTAACTCACAAAAGAAAATAATAACAGATTGAAATGAACAGATTGTTTTAGACACAGAGCAATCATTCTGTCATAACCTTTGACCCAACTTTCACGTCGCACGCTTGAATGTTGACGTTACCGGACGGTTGAAGGATAAATCGAGTTAGTACGTAGTTTCAAGTGAATATCAACAATGCATCGGTTTTTGCTACCTAAATGTCCATGTTTAGAAGAACGATTAAGAAACAAGAGTGATGTAGAAGAAGAAGAAATGCCAGGGGTATCTGGTGTGGATTTTTAAGGAGAGGAACGTTGTGGTCAAGGAGATCAACCCTCCACCACTACTGAGGGTGCCAACCATGGTGCTAGCAGCATCAGTGACATTAGCATGAACGCTCAGGATGGTCCGAGAAGACCAAAACTCCAGAAATATCCACCTTGCATGTTTGGAGTCCAACAAAGGAGTTTTTGTAAAAGCTGGTTGGGACAGTTTGCGTTGTTGGAGTACAATGCAACTAAGGTATTGTTAGCTGTGTAACATTAATGAAAGCTGTCTGATTTGTTGCATGCATTGATTGCCCTGTGTCGCTGAAGACTCGTTTCGGTTGATTAGCAACGAAGATGCCCTTTTTGGCCGAAGATTTTAACTTTTTGCCTTTTTCCTCTTTTTTGTTTTTTTTTGGAGCCGCCTTAAAAAAATCAGAGACTCTTTAGCCTAAGACAAACAGTCTGTCTGTGTGCTAGGTGTACATAAGGTTCTATGTGATTACTGATAATTGTGAACTGAAATAATATATACCTTTTTAACGCATTTCTGACTCTTTGACTGTTTTAGTTAATTCTATCTGCTATTCCAAGATTAATTTCACTCTATCTGACATGGTAGTGGTCACCTGTCGCCCAACTTTAATCCTCACTACCACAAGTGTTTTAAAGTAAGTTAGGTATTTGGGATTGCGGACTCTATAACATGCTATATGCCTTTTGTCAGTGACCGTCGCAGATGTGCGCGTCTGTCGGAAGAAGCCTAGATAATGATAATAATAATACAATCAGTTTGTTTAGCGCTTTTCATGGACCCCAAAGACGCTTCAGAGAGCAAACATGTAAAGTTGTTGTAGTAGAGAACCATGTGACACATAGGCTATCATCCTCATTTCATAGCACCCTCACTAAAACGCTGAGCTCCCCCATAGCACCTGCAGAAAAAAATGTCTGGCGCCGCCACTGTGAAATCGTCATATTATTTTATGTCTCCTTAATGCCACAATGCATAAGTTGATGACTATAATGCAGAAGTCGATAACCTACAGATTATGTACTTAAATGGTTTCAAAAGAATTTAGCCTATGTGCCAGAAAATACTGGATTATGATCTCATTATTTTGTCCCATTTAAACTACACACCTCTCATTATGATTAGTGTACATGGATGACATTAGGTAGCCTTGTAGTAGTCAAACATCAAATGTAGGCATAATCTCGTTTAATTACTAATCTATTAGCCTACATTAATTGTATATTATGCAACAGTTATGCGATTAACTTTCAAGAGATATTTTAATAATAATTTAAACCATCACACATTGACAGTGTTTCTATCTATACAAATAAATATATAAATAATATCCATGGAAACTGGTCACAGATTACATTTGAAGGGTGAATTCAAAGGATCTTTCTCTGGTAAAACAGCACCGCTTATGATTATGATCAGTGATATGGTTACTCAGTGACAGACACACACTCACTCACAAAAACATCAACAGACAGAATGTAGACCACAAGCATTTTTTTTAAGACGGGAACTTCACACTGTTGGTTTCACAGTTGTTAATTAAGGGATCCAGCTGTGAGCAAATGTCAAGTTCTCTCTATCTCACAATCCCCTAGCAACCATTGTCAGACTGTGAGATGTGATGAGTGCCCTAATGCATATTTATACATGTGATGGGCTCAATGCAGAGGTCTCAAAGAGGATGTCGTCCGCAGAGTAGCTAGTTATCATGTATGGTGGCAGGGTGCATGATAATGTTGACAATGGAGGTGGGGGTTATTGGTACATACAAAAAAACCTAATGGCCTTCCTGCTATTAGTTCTAATTATCCATCTCTTACTGAAATAATTGGGTCGTCATAAAGGCATTTAAAAGTGCTGGTCTGATCTCTGAGAAGGGTCTTTCTTCTTCTTATCTGAGCTCCCAGAGAAGCTTTCACAGTAGCTTTTTCAGCCCACAGAAAGTCCTTCTCAGGCATCTGGAGACCAACTCCAAAAAGACCTACTCCTCCACTTCAGACAAGCTCATTTTCAGAATCAGCCATGTGTATATATTTTTTTTATTTTTTTTTACATTGGTCATTTGTTGAAATGTCTAGATTTGTTTGCTGACCTTATTTAGAATAGGTAAAGAGTCTTTATTTATTTATTTATTTACAGTGCCCTCCACAATTATTGGCACCCCTAGTGAATATGAGCATAACAGGCTATAAAAAAATATGTCTTTGCTGTTTATCCTCTTGGCCTTTCACTCAAAATATTCACAAAAATCTTACCTTTTCATTGAAGTAAAACTATTGAAAGAAAAAAAAACTGTTGACATTAAATAAATATTTTTCCCCAAAACATGTGTGCCACAATTATTGGCACCCCTTAATTTAATGTTTTGTGCAGCCTCCCTTTGCCAAGATAACAGCTCTGAGTCTTCTCCTATAATGCGTGATGAGGTTGGTGAACACATGGCATGGGTTCTGAGACCATTCCTACATGCAGTATCTCTCCAGATCCTTCAGATTCTGAGGTCAACGTTTGTAGACTCGGCTTCAGCTCATCCCACAGATTTTCTATGGGGTTTAGGTCGGGGTTTATTCTGCGGTCGGTGAACCATTTTTGTGTTGATTTTGAGGTGTGCTTCGGATCATTGACCTGCTGGAAGGTCCAACCACAGCCCATTTTAAGCTTACTGGAGGGGGCTGTTAGGTTTTCATTTAATATCTGCTGGTATTTGATGGAGTCCATGATACCATGTATCCTAACAAGATGTCCAGGGCATTTGGAAGAAAAACAGCCCCACAACATCAAAGATCCGCCACCATTCTTCACATTGGGTATGGGGGTCTTTTCTGTATGGCTATCTTTCTGTCTACGCCAAACCCACCTTTGATGTTTGTTGCCAAAAAGCTTTATTTTGGTCTCATCTGACCATATAACTCGGCCCCATCGAAAGTCTGACTTACATTTGGCAAACTGTAGGCGCTTTAGTTTGTAGTTGATTGACAGCAGAGGCTTTTTCTGGCAACCCTCCAAAACAACTTGTGGTGATGTAGGTGGCGACTGATGGTAGTTTTGGAGACTTTCTGACCCCAAGACTCAACTCACCTCTACAATTCTCCAGCTGTGATCCTTGGAGATTCTTTTGCCAGTCGAACCATCCTCCTCACGGTGCGTGGGGTCAATGTACACACACGTCCTCTTCCAGGATGATTCTTAACATCTCCTGTCGCTTTAAACTTCTTAATTATTTCCATGATAGTGGAAATGGGTATTTTCAACTCTTTAGAGATTTTCTTGTGTCCATTGCTTGATTTGTGCAGCTCCACAACTTTCCGTCGCACATCGTCACTGTATTCTTGGGTCTTTCCCATAGTGATGAATGACTAATGGAATTTGGCCTGTGTCACCTCATATTTGTACGCCAGTGGAACAGGAAGTCATGGTTGACCTCTTAAGAGTTCCTTATCAAACAGGTGAACTTATAAATGTAAAACATGACTGGAAATATATTTCGGTTAGATTTTAATTATAAGATTTTTCTAGGGGTGCCAATAATTGTGGCACACATGTTTTGGGGGAAAATATTTATTTAATGTCAACAGTTTTTTTTCTTTCAATAATTTTACTTCAATGAAAAGGTAGGATTTTTGTGAATATTTAGAGTGAAAGACCAAGAGGATTAACAGCAGACATATTTTTGTATAGCCTGTTTTGCTCATATTCACTAGGGGTGCCAATAATTGTGTAGGGCACTGTATGCTACCCCTTAGCCTAGTCATTATTTGACAATTGAAAAAATAAATATACTTTTATTACAGTGCACTTTCATTACATTAGGTTTCTTCAGGGACAAATAAGGTACCGGATCCCAAAAAAATTCCGGTTTCAGGCAATCCAGGCTCCGTGTGGGCGTAGCCTTAGTCTGATCCAGTGGTGTCATTAGGTCCGATCACTCTGGGCTATTGTAAATCCTGTATGATGGGCTATACAGGTGTCTTTTTATTTTGTCCATTATGTGCTATTTGTTGGCAATTCAAATACATTGTACATTAATATAGCTTATTGCATCATGTGTTGATGTGGTGTGACTCCTGTAGGCAAACTACAGGTATTAAATATGCCTAATTACATTTATTAAAAAGGTTTTCCATTGGTCAACTGCCAACGGGCCTACCTGCCCTGCATTGATGCTCTGTCTGATTTAATATTGGTCCTTTATTAACATATAATTCTATTTCAGTTCCAAATTAAATTTGCCATAGGCATTCCCATATTATATGAATATCCCCCTATTCAAATGTTTAGATTTCAACATTTTGTTCATTCCAAAATCGAAAAGCTGCTATGCTAATATTTTTCAGAAATTACATTTCTAAACATGTTATTGTACATTTTAGAGGAGCTATTTCACTCAGTCTTTTTGTCCAGGGTCATCGAACAGTTCAACCCTGCTGGAAGAACTGAAGACACTAGAGACGGTGAAAGCCTATGCGTACTCCGCAGCCTTCCTGGTTACTGGACTACTCACCTGCTTAATTTTGGTGATTGTGTTTGGTACCAGAGATCTCAAACAGAGCAACCACTACATCCTCTTGTGTCAGCACTGTGTCTGTGTAACTGGCTTTAATGCGGCAGGGGCAACATTGCATGGTCTCCATGTCCTCCAGGCACCTGTCACTCGTCTTGTGTGCTGGCTGATTGTTGATTTGCAGGTGGTCTTTGCCCGCGCTCTCGTGATCACCCTCACTCTCATGTCCATGAACATATCCCTGTCCATCCGTTTCCCGCTACACTACTCGGAGCTCGTCCGACGAGTGACCGTTCACATCCAGCTGATAGCCTGGACCCTGGCCCTCCTTAACCCAGTGCTGTTCACCCTCATGGCTTACTTTCAATCCTCATGGGAGTATATGACGGAGCCTGCCACTCTCTGCTCAGGCCCACTGGAAGGCTTTGTGCCACGAATCACCGCCCTGACATTACTGGCTCTCCTTATTCTTCTCATTGTGGTCAGTTACGTGGTCATCTATGTGGAGGGCCACAGAGGAGGACACTTTTCGCACTCCAACAAAAAGGGGCGTCGCACTATCCTCATCCACGCCTTACAGCTGAGCCTACACCTTTTTCCAAGTATTATCATCATAGTGCGTGTGCCAGTTAACCTTACTGCACACGTGGTCAACTTTTTGGTTTTTTGTGTGGCCCAGTCTCTGAGTCCAATTGTGTATGGACTGCGTTGCCATGACATTTGGTCTCGGCTGCCGATGTTCCTCCCTCATTTTCTGCTGACCCTTTTGACAAGGACTACACCTGCAGCACCCATAGGCAACACAGAAACAACTCCAGGCACCGCTGTTAATACAGCAGCCAAATCAATCACCAGGACACACACCCTCACTAGAGAGCCACCTATGCAAGGAAGTGTTAATGAATGTATAGCTTGATGGCAGAATTTCACTTGTTTGACTTGACAGAGTAGGACCCCTTATTAACATTTTTATAGGCCTCAAATGAAGGCTCCTTTACATAGGGAAGATCATTTACCACTACTCTGTTACAGATACCAAGAAAAGTGCAGTATTGTTTACAGTGTATTTGTGAAAAACATGTTTTTAATGTTCTTCAACAAGTTTTATTCACTATTTATATGAAATTACATTAATCTCTGTATAGTAGCTATACATATATATTTATCTGTTTTTATTCGATTTTTATTTGGTTGTTACTTTATTATGCTGTGCAATAGTTAACTGTTCTTGTTTTTACTTTTCTGAAACTTTCCCTTTTTGGTCTTTATATATTTTTATATATATATGTTACTGTATATGTATATGTTTATATGTAAGGCACAAAGATTCCCAGGCTCGCCCCCTTGGTCCAGCTGACCTCTTGCAGGAAAATGTACTGTGTGTGGTTTGATGGTGAGGTTTGAGGATGTCGATGCTAAAGAGCATTTAAACATTGGAAACTAAGATGTATTGTGATGTTGGTAAAGGCTTTTAGCTCTGTCTACACAACTGGATAATCTATATGTGTTGTTTATATGATTTGGCTACTGCACATGTCCAATCTATTTATCAATGTAAATACATTTGATCTTGAATGCCACACCTGATCTCACTACACTACACTACACTACACTACAGACCTCTTTTGGTTGATGTACTGTTATGGACAACCTAGATATTCACTACATTATCCTTGTTATGAAGTTAATGAATTAAAAAAATATACCTTTGTGTGCTTGATGTAAATGTAACGGTTTGTACGTTTTTAATGCAAGTATTCAAAGGTGTTTGGTGTTTTATCTTCTATAGTATGGCATTTTAAACCAGCTTTGCTGTTAACATGTTAACATTTGTGGTTATTTGCATTTGTAATAACTTAGTAACTTAGTATCACTTTGCCTGATTCTGTGCTTAAGTTTAAGTGTACAATGAGGACTTCTACACTTTTAATGTTAACGCATAACATGAGTTCATGAAACTGGAGAGGGAGGACATGCCTGAATAATGTCTGAAATGCATGCACACACATACACACACTGGGACTGCGTGCACACACATACACACACTGGGACTGCGTGCACACACATACACACACTGGGACTGCGTGCACACACATACACACACTGGGACTGCGTGCACACACATACACACACTGGGACTGCGTGCACACACATACACACACTGGGACTGCGTGCACACACATACACACACTGGGACTGCGTGCACACACACATACACACACTGGACTGGGACTGCGTGCACACACACAACAACACACTGGGACTGCGTGCACACACACATACACACACTGGGACTGCGTGCACACACATGACCACCACACTGGGACTGCGTGCACACACATACACACACTGGGACTGCGTGCACACACACATACACACACTGGGACTGCGTGCACACACACATACACACACTGGGACTGCGTGCACACACACATACACACACTGGGACTGCGTGCACACACATACACACACTGGGACTTCAGTGCTGTCTTGTTAAATCTCTTTACCCTCCTTGTTCACCTCTTGCATATTTGTTCCATTTCCATCATATTGCTCCCTTAAACGTTTCTGTTTTAAGAAAAAACATCCACATAAAAATGAACCTTTATTCAAGTTCTGGTTACATGTATTGCTTTCATAAGGGCATCGTCTTAAAGATACATGAAGATGGGTTTTTAGTTCGTCGCAGTGTAAGCACATTCCCTTCTGTCTTGAGTAGGGTAAAAGGAACAGCTGGTGTGGACCAGGAAACACAACTAGAACAGTGACTGTCTATCAGTGGTATCTGTGCGTTAAACTAGTTTAATTATGGCAGACAGACAGACAGACAGACAAAGTCTTCAGTTTATCTGTGGCTTTGTCCCACCCAGCTCTCCAGGGCCTGCACATCCTTTCCCTTATTCATGCGGCCGCAAATCCCCCTACTTCCCTTACAACAATCCTGTTCTCTGACTGGACTTGTCCACCTTTTCAATATGTACGTACCTTCTATAAACCCGTGATCAGATGTCGGACTGGCAGCTGACCAATCTCTTGTATATACAAGGGGCGTTTCAAAGGTCATAGTATAACATTTAATTGGAAATGTGCAAACAGAACGATTGTGAGAGGGCCAACTAGTCTCTGGACATATAATCCAAACCGAAGATGGACTTAACCAAAGGAGTGAATTTCCTAGGGATTACTGTATATTCCAATTGAAAACTCCTACCACCTTCCTGTTTAGCACCAGTT
Source organism: Clupea harengus (assembly GCF_900700415.2). NCBI lineage: Eukaryota > Metazoa > Chordata > Actinopteri > Clupeiformes > Clupeidae > Clupea > Clupea harengus. Next base: position 22,790,118 of record NC_045173.1, on the reverse strand, counting down.
TTATGGAGTCAAGTCAAATTTGCAAAAACTCATGTTTGCTTTTTGCCTATTGTTAAAGATCTGATCTTGACCAGCTGTCAAGAGCTCTACTGTCATTAAATAACCATTAAAATAACTAGTATGACGAAGAAACCTCTCCTGCATGGTAACGGGATTGTTATTTTGGTGATAATAAATATCTGTCCCTCATTTATGTGGTGATTTACCTCCTTAGGACTTGAATGACAAAAAGTTTATAACTTCAGTAATTTCATATTTAAAATAAAATAAAAATAAGTGGTATGACACAAATATATCTACATTTCAACTTACATTTAATTGCCAAATACATTTAATAGTTAATAGTACGTCATCTGTCCATTTGATTGGTTGTATCATTTGTCCATCCATTGTTTTATATCTGATTTTTTAAATCTTATTCATGTTAAAGGTGCCGTTACACAGTCCATATTTGCCTTTTGTATTTCTGTCTGGAAACACCTGTACCTGATAGCAGCTTCACTGAGGAATGCGTTTGTCCTAGCAATTCACTCAGACCCTGTTGCTATTTTGATTAGCGTAGAGACAGACACTGGCCACACGGGCAACAGATGGTTCACATTAACGATGAAGACAGCCATAAAAGCTAATGCATATTTGCCAGCTATATATGGTTGTTAGGAATCGGTGCTATGTGAATGGTTTTATTAAAACGTGCTCACTGGCACTGCATTTCCGCCGATTAGCTGCTTGTTAGCTGCTTCTGCCACTGTGTCCTGACCTTCTCAACCTTGTAAAGAGTGATTAATAACCTATGGACACTGGGGGTATAGTTTTGCACACACAGCACCATCAGGAAACGACCTGGACCCTTTATTACTCGTGTAGGACGGGATGCTCTGGGGGCAAAAAAAAAAAAGAAGAAGAAGAGAGGTAAATAAGTGAATGCATTTGTCTGTTACCCACAATTCATTCCAGTCTGACTTATTATGTTCTTTACAGTCTTTTAAAATCTTTACTTGTCACACAATTTCTGAAACCTGTCACTCCAAGAGCAAAACCCCTTGCCAAATCTACCAAACTACAAGCTGATTGTTAGCCTTTCCCTCAGATTTCAATTCCGTAAAACACTTTTTTTTAAAAACATTACACACAATAATCATAGAAATTGAACATGTGTGTGCCTTTTCAAGGCACTGACATTGGTTGTTGATGTGTTGCTGTGACTGGGGTACTAGCACACACATGATACACACAGTGTCTTTTTGTGTATAGTGTACAAAGGCTTATTTTTTCCTACATACTAAAAAATATTGTATGATGTGTTTCCTTACTGAGCACTATGAAATACTGTATTTCTGGTAATGCACTCTGAGTCTTTGTTACTGTTAAAACCCTCAACACCCTAAATGGCCTTACATTTATGTGTAGACAAAATATATTTCAGTTTTACTGTAATTAATATTAATATAGATTTTAGCACTGAAAATGCAAAAGGTTCACTGTCTATGTGCAACACCTTAGTTCACAGTGTTTTGGAAAACTGAAAGTTAAAGTACTGTTTTAGTGTGTTTATACATTCAGTCTATGGTAACCAAGTTTGTCAGATCATTCTATGAAGTGCACTGTAACACTGTAATGGCAAAAGGCTTTAGCCTAACGAAGACAGGAGTGTTTGAGATGTATCACACTGGTGTGTAACCATATAAATAGTTGTGTTTGCCATTTGACACAAAAATTTGATTTTGAAAAGGGATTATTGAGTTTTGAATGCATTGTTTCATTTAGCAGGAGATACGAGGTGTTTTTGTGAATTGTATGTAGAGTTTAAAAAAAAAGAACACCTAGTTTTGGAGAACATGTGCAAGCAGTTGTAAAACAAACTGTAAAACACCCATACCTAACCTCACATAGGCTGCCATTAAAAAATGAGGAGAAGGGAGGGGCACTCTTTTTGGGACAAAATGGCAGACTAAAGATCCCCCATTACAGGTACACACTTAATTTAAAGCCCTCTGTCAGTCCGATGCTGTGCTTTAATGCATGACATGGGACAGATGTGCTTGCTAAACCCAGAGGCTACAGCCAGATATGCATTGGCAGGTCATGAATCACAGAGTTTAAATGAAGAGTTCAGTCAATATCAAGACAACACTGATTCCCTCTTTTCTTTTCAATTGTTCCTCCATTACATATACATTTTAGAGATATTGTATCTCTGTGTTTAGCATACTAATGTTGTTAACTAGTAATGGGAGTCTGTACAACTGAGATGAGAATGATTTAAAATGTATGCTTAAATGTATGTCCATGATTCTGGCAAAGGTTTGTTGATGTTTGAGCTCAACAGCCAATAAAATGACAGGCCTCCCTCTTGTGCTCCTGAAGCAATGTGTTTATGGCGTGATCCGAGCCACTATGCTCTTTTCCCATTTCCAGCGCAAGGACTGTAGTGTGTGTGTGTGTGTGTGTGTGTGTGTGTGTGTGTGTGTGTGTGTGTGTGTGTGTGTGTTTATGGCTTGATCCGAGCCACTATGCTCTTTTCCCATTCACAGCGCAAGGACTGTAGTGCACACACTGAACAGGAAACTAGAGGACCGTGAGAAACAATTTGCAGAATATAACCAAAAAGTGTAATGGATTACAATCATGGACACTACCTTTAAACTTCACACACTTTTCTGACAATACAGAGTAAAGCTAAATAACAGCACTTTATCTAAACATTTTACATAAACTTTACTAGCCCAGAGGAGAACCACAGTCTGACAAAGTAAAGGTCCCGTTTTTAGTTTAACATGTTGCACATGAAAACTGTGGCCATTTGACATTTTAATGGAGTCTACGGGATTATGGAGGTGTGTGTGAATGGCTGTGAGGCTTTATCAGAGGTGGTAAATGGACAGACAGAAAGAGAGAGAGACTAACACAGTTAAATGTGGAGCCTGACCGGGTCAAGTGGCAGAAGCATATTTCCATTCTGCTGATATATGGACTGATCCGTTGGAAGAAGAGGGGTGTTGTCATTCACATGTGCAGGGAGTGGGGGAGCTGTGGCATTTTGAAAACATTGAGTGTCCCACAGATTTATCTCCTCTGTAGTTTTGTCCATTCCATGACTGCCATCCTGTATTGGGTTAATGCAAAATTGAGATACACGTGTAAAAAAAAAAAACATTCACAAAACACAAAATCAGTCTGTGATACCACATTTAAACACACTGACCTACTAGTTCACATACTTCTGTTATCTGTTGTCTTGAGATTTAAGCACTTATCTCCTGCGCTATCTGGACGTTTGCCCTCAAATCCCCCTGGATCTGTTCGAGCATTCTTTCTCTTACCAGTGCCTTGATGTTGCCAAGCATGGCAGAAGCAAGGAGTCCCAGGACCAGGACCAGCAAGTTCAGCCCAGCGACAACCCAGATGAGTCTGTACACAAACAACACTTCCTGGCATCCCTGCACGCCCACAAACTCATAGTGCTTGTCAAGGTATCCACCGCTGTAAAAATAGAGAGAGAATCACACAAAGTGGATATGTGCACGTGTCCATTGGAGCATTTTTTATTGATAGTGTCCTAGCTTGAATCCATGTTATTTATTAGTGCAATGTTTGGTATGTCACAGAAATAGATTCTGAAATAGGAAGCATAAGGGGGTTTAAACAACGTTGGTTTAAATTCAACCAAAGATGGTATAATATCAGAGTTGATTCCGATGTCACATTCATTATTTGTCCATAATCAGGTGTAGATAGATAGTGTCCGTTCTCCTCATGGTGCATTTCTATTAAATCACTGTAATCTGCTCACTTGGCACAGTCATACAGATCACAGCAGTAACAGGTTCCACTGCGCACCATCATAAAACAAGACTCCGTCAGGCCTCGGCATGGAACCTGCAGGAGAGACCAGCGGTCAGTCCAGACTGTAAATATGGGACCTACAGGAGAGACCAGCGGTCAGTCCAGACTGTAAATGATGAACCATAAAAGCCATAAGTAAGGATCGTATGATATATATAGGATGAACATACTGTGCTGTAGTGGTTTTCATAGATGAAGCCACGTCCACTTGAGTAGAACTGACACCTGCCAGCCCTTATGGGCCGGACATCCTTTTTTTTTAAAGAAAAAATCAGAGAGCTATTGTTACATTCCATTACAATCTATAATCAAGTTCAATTAGTCAGATTCTAGTATAGTAAGCATTTGGAATCAAGGTGTAAATGGAATCGAAAAAGGTATGCCAAGAAATGTCTATATACTCTCTGACAAAAGGACTCTTTTCTTTTCCCTTGAACTTCTGCTACCGGCCCTTGAGCATGGCACTTAACCCCTGAACTGGTCCAATGGAGTAGATTAGTGTTACACTGGGTAGCTCCTCTGTTTGTGTGTGTGAGTGTGAGTGTGTGTGTGTATGTGTGTGTGTGTGTGTGTGTCTGTGTCTGTGTCTGTGTCTGTGTCTGTGTGTGTGTGTGTGTGTGTGTGTGTGTGTGTGTGTGTGTGTGTGTGTGTGTATGCATTACAGGGTTTTGCTATTAAAAAGTACAGGCTAATAATCTAAGGTTAAAACACAAATACAGAGAGCCCTCTGATGAGGTATCCTATTTATAATGGTTTCAGAAACACTGAAACCTGTTTGGCAATCAGCTTTATAGCCTAGGAAACTTTAAAGACCTGTACACCTTTAATGGCTGTTTTATGGGGACAATCTTGTCTTGGCATCTTGTATGGTGATTTAGTATGGAGATTAAGTAGTCCATTTGGGATGTTGGGAAGTGTATTACTAGGAGAAGTAATGTGTGTATAGTAAAAAGAGGTATACTTACGATGCTGGGGAGAATGAAGTATCCATCCAACACAAGACTTATGGATGACACTATGATACCGAGACTGAAGAAAAATATGGCTGCTCTGAGCTGAAAATATCAGAGAGCAGACAAATGATGTATCAGTAATCATCAAGTGGGTCACTCCGGAGCCACTATTAGAGTGTTTTTTACAAGAGCTTACACAGAACATGTTTACACCTCACACAATGTCTGTCACTGTCACAAAACCCCACGCCAAATCTGCAACACTATAAGCTAATTCTCAGCCTTTCCCACAATTTTCACTGTCATAAATACTTTTTGCAAAACAATACACACATAGTTCACTTTCTCTAAGATACAACAGCTTTTGAACGCTTCTGAGGCAATGCTTTTGAGGGACTGACCTTCAAAAGATAAGACATATATACCAGTTCCATAAGAGGACATTGGTTGTGATATGCTATAAGAAGACCCAAATAGGAGACTGTATGCATGATTTTACGTATCATGTACACAGGGTAATTTTTTTAAATTTTCTTACATTTGCCTTTTATACAATATTGTGTATGATGTGTTTTCATATTTTGGATTTTCTACGTACTGTTTTGTTAATGCATTCTACTGTAAATGTCTTTGTTACTGTTACAGCCCCCTGCACCGTAAATGCCCTAGCTTTTATGTGTGTCTGTAATTAACTTTTTGAGCGAAATATTTTGTACTTTCTACATCGTAGCACTTAAAACCCAAAAGGGGCACTGTGTGTGCGCAACACTTTGGTCTACAGTGTTTTGAAAAGCTAGAAAAAAATATTGAAATTTGTGAAAGTACTCTATTTGTGTATTTATCTGGTCTATTGTAATCAGTTTTGACAAATTGTTCTATGAAGTGCACTGTAACATTGGAAGTGTAAGACTGTTTTAGATTCTCACACTAGTTTGTAGTTGGTGATCTGATTATGGGGGTTCGAATGAAGTGTTTTATTTTGCATTTTGTGTGTGCAATTCTGTGAATTGTGTTTAGAGGTTTGGAAAAACAAGTCATGGTTTCTTAAAACGTGTGTAAGTCGTACAAAACTGTAATATGCCTTGTGGACAAAAGTGCTTTGGAGGCTCATCATGGGTAGATCTTCCACATTTTCACCAGCCTACTTTTTAAATGCCATTATCACCTTTGATCTCCATTATTTCCTTCCTTTTCGTTTCACTGCATTTTCTTTAACACATTTCTGTTTTCAGAAAACTTGGGAACAGGGTGTCAACACTGACAGAGATGTTGAAAAGCTGTTGATGTACGTATGTTTCATATTAAGACTGCCAGATGCATTGTAACCTGGCCATGAGGGCTGAAACTCTGCCAAAGTATGTTCCCAATGCATCAGTTCTGGGAAACAAAAACGTTAATCTATATATTTTGTTCAGGCAAATGGCCAGATGCTGTGCTTTTAGATTCGGATCCAGAGGCTGAATGGAAATACAAGAGGTACTGTTGGCTTGCCCATACTACTCTTGTCTGTCACTGTGTTGATGAAGGTGTCTTTTACCAGCTGTTGGCGGTTCCCCCTCAGAGATAAGCCAAGGAGACTGAGGATAGATGCAAAGACAAACTGCAAAAAAAAAAAAAAAAAAAACATGAGAGTTTATCATGTCAGTTATTTCACATATTGGGAGACAGTATGTCTAAAAGTGAAAGTTTCTGTAAAACATGGGTGGGTAGTCATATCGAGGTATTTTCATTTAAATTTAGCAGGAGCACACATGCGCTAGCTGTCCGTTCTGCACTCAAAACTGCTGTTTCGTGCACAGTCCTGTCTCTGTAAATGGGAAACAAACCTAGCCATACACAATTCCAGCCAATCAGCACCATTGCTTCAGGAGCACAGAAAGGAAGGGAGCTCAATTATCAACAACCTTTCATTAGAATTGCGCACCCTACCTTCATAGATGACGAGCATTAACAACACACATGCTAATGACAACTCACAACAAATCCTGAGGGGCATCCCGTGGTGTTTAGACTCTCTGTGGCTGTGGAGACGTAGAGTCCTGTGGCCACTATGAGCAGGGACAGCAACAACACACCCAGCACCAGACACAGGGTCCGTCTCCTCAGAGCATCTGGAGGGACCACATGACTCATATGAGTGCCTATTCATCCAGCGCCTTCCCATTCACTGCTTATTGTGTGTGTGTGTGTGTGTGTCTGTGTGTGTGTGTGTGTGTGTGTGTGTGTGTGTGTGTGTGTGTGTGTGTGTGTGTGTGTGTGTGTGTGTGTGTGTGTGTGTGTGTGTGTGTGTGTGTGTGTGTGTGTGTGTGTGTGTGTGTGTGTGTGTCTGTGTCTGTGTCTGTGTGTGTGTGTGTGTGTGTGTGTCTGTGTGTCTGTGTGTGTGTCTGTGTGTGTGTGTGTGTGTGTGTGTGTGTGTGTCTGTGTGTGTGTGTCTGTGTCTGTGTCTGTGTCTGTGTGTGTGTGTGTGTGTCTGTGTGTGTGTGTCTGTGTCTGTGTGTCTGTGTCTGTGTCTGTGTCTGTGTGTGTGTGTGTGTGTGTGTGTCTGTGTCTGTGTGTGTGTCTGTGTGTGTGTGTGTGTGTGTGTGTCTGTGTGTCTGTGTCTGTGTGTGTGTGTGTGTGTGTGTGTCTGTGTCTGTGTGTGTGTGTGTGTGTGTCTGTGTGTGTGTCTGTGTGTGTGTGTGTGTGTGTGTGTGTGTGTGCCTTCCCATTCCCTACTTATTGATTTAATGCACTCTACCTTTTTTAATCTTTTATTTTCTCTGGTCTTCTATCTGCTCGTGTGCGAGGTACTTAACATTACCAATGTGTATGGAGTGTTATATAACAAAAACAAGCCTGCCATACCTTAAATATATACATTTTTTATATCTCTTGTTTGGGATATACCAATGTTGACATGATGGTAAAGCATTCTTTCATATCTTTTAAGTATGGCTATTATGTTATCCAGGAAGTAAATTCAGAGTAGTATATATTGTTAAAGTCCTCAAATGCTTACCTTAGAAAAAGCTGATATTATGTTGAAGTTATATTATATTGGAAATATACTATGCTTCAGTATGTTAACAACTGCATTTCCCATTTGTAGTGCACTCCCTTTCAGTACACTGATGTGTAATTTGAAATGCATTATTAAATATATAGTTGATACAAGTACACAGTAGTTTTGATAGTGTATTTGTAAGTATAATTTAGAATGTTTAACATATGACATGTATTTAATGCAATAGTTAATAATTAACTAAAAAACACTAGTATTTTTGCCATAGTGTACTGTAGTCTACTGTACTGTATATGCTACTTTTACACAAGTGGTTGAGCTGTTGGCCAGAGATGGAGTGGTGGGAGGCTCACATACGAGCATAGTTTCTTATCAGAGAGGCTGGAGGAGAGAGGGGTGCCTACCTTTCACTCACAAACATCAGTTTCATCATATTTCAGCATGATACATTCTAATCATATTTCAGCATGATACATTTTATAATCATATTTCAGCATGATACATTCTAATCATAATAAAGCATGAAACATTCTAATCATAATAAAGCATGATACATTTTATAATTATATTTCAGCATGATACATTCTAATCATATTTCAGCATGATACATTCTAATCATATTAAAGCATGAAACATTCTAATTTACTAAAATGTGTAAGCATGTATGCTACAGTATACAGTAACAACTTTATATTTACACGGCGGAGTGTATGCGTTAAAACATAATAAGGGCATTTGTCGTTCGTTTCAGGCAGGCAGTAAAAAGCTTCCCTCTGCATTTCTCTGCAACAGCAGAACTCAAGTAGTCGCTCTCTAAATGCACACTTCAAATGAAAATCCTCTCAGCACGGAAATATAATAGCATGCCGTAGTAGAACATAATTTCATCCAGGGTCAAATAACTTCACAAATAACCTCATAAAGCATTCCTAATCTTGGAAGGTAATGACTCTATCTTACCCGCTTGGCTCATTTTTGGAGGAGCTTTGCACCCCACCGGAGGCTCTTCTCTCCGTCCTGAGGACATAACCCACTGTTCTGCACAGCTGGTCTTCACGCTCACCACTCTGTAGGATACCCGCAGAGCTTTTAAACCAAGGGGGGGGGGGGGGGGGGGGGGGGGGGGCTCTGGAGACTTTCCTGGAGAGGCCACATCAACTCTGGTTTAATGTTTTGCTATACACCTAAATTTGACCTGGGGAACATATGCTGGCAAGGGATATTGCTTCCAAAGGGATTCCGCATACATGGGGTACGATGTCTACATGTGTACTAAAAATGTCATGAGAGCAGAGCAGACGCATTGTAAAGTTTTACATGATCATTTTAATGTTTCATATCCGTTCCTCAGGATCGACGTGTTTAGGTTGCAGCCAGATGTACATGTTACACGCGTGTTACTGGTTGCAGAATTATGATAAAAAGAATTCTTGTGATTTCAAACATGGAAAATGGTCACATAGTGGTGTCATATTTTTTTGAGATATGGTTTCATAGGCAACTAGTTTTGGTACCATCCTCAAATTAATTTTGATAGCATACGGTCATGTGTAGAACAGATAAACACCTGTGTCTTCCCCACTACCCATCCAGGTTATGCCCTATATAGTTCTGTGTAACGGGCTGGTACACCCTGCAAAAATGGAAGAAAAGCTTTTACACGCATGACATTGCCAGCTAAACTGCCAAAAGACCCCAGTTAGTGTGTTGGCGAACTTCTATCAGTGTCAGCTGGGCTGTTGGTGGTGATGGCAATGTTTTTGCATGCCTTTTAGGTAGTTAGCTTACTAGTTTTGGAACAGAAATCCATATTGCTTCTTTAAGCTACAAACTCATACGACAAATACCAAGAAAGAGAAAACAGTTTTGTCATTGTGTATCATGAACCAGTCCAATATGTAACAGATAGTGATATCTGATACCCCTACTCATGTATATTCATAACTTTGTCCTAACTACTGCATAGTTTTCCTATCCCCCTTTAAATCAATGTCAGGCGAAAGGCAGAAAATCAGACCTATTGGCAACATTGAGACAAGATATCTCTTCAAAAGCAAGCTAATATAATCTTTTTCCTTCCTTTAAGCTGTGGGTTAAAGGAAAATCTGTTTACAATGCCTTGAAGAACTGACTTAGAGGTGACTGACTGATGGATTGATTTTTCAGCTTTGACAAAGATGGACTTCTATTTACGTGTCTGGCTTACAGCTTTATGCTTGAGAATCAATCAACTAAACTGTCCTATAACAGACATGACTAGCAGAGAGGGGGTGGGGCATTTGGATGTGCCTCATGTGTGCTTGTGGGGGTGGGGGGACGGCGGTTGCATGTAAAGTGTCTACTTTGAATTTTAAGTCTGGCCACTAGAGGGCAGAAACAGACAGGGGACATCTGTACAGTCTCACACTAAACCTTTGTCAGTTTTATTGGCACAAACGACACACAGCAACACACACGTGCATTTAGGGTGGCGACACGGGACACACACACACACACACACACACGGATGCCGAGGTCGCAGTGAATTTTTCCCATCCTGGACTGTCCTTCCTCCAGGACCCCAGGAGCAGTGGGCAGCCTTTATGGCGCCCGGGGACCAAATCAAGTGATCCGTCCGTCTTGGTCAGGGACGGATAGGAGAGTGTTGTGCCTGTCAAACAAATGCTGAACAAATGAAATTCCCTTCTTCTTGCTGCATTTATGTTTTAGGAAATAAATAGCACTACTATTACTATTTTTCCAAGTTGAAATTTGATATGATTTCCAGTGCAGTGCTTGTGCATATGCTTTCTGTCAGTCCTTTGGCAGTGTGCAAATTGACTGTTTTCTTACAGTGCCTGATTTTTCTAATATACAGCCAGTCCTGATAGATGGTACAAATTCTAATAATGAGGACAGTAACACACAATTTTGTGTGAGGGAAGATACACTGATACACTGCATAATGTTTTACCAGTTTATCAGTTTTACCTGTGTGTAACCCACAGAGAACATGTCATATACGTGAACGACAGACCTCCCCCTCCTACAGCTCTCCCAGATCTTGAGACACTTTTGGTGCGGATTAGTTTATAATAGCTTAGATTTAACAGACTGAATTAGCCTACATAGTGATATAGCCTTAAGGTACAAACGAACCACAGCCAATGAGAGCACGTTTTTTTAGATGATGTAATTCAGCCAGACAGAATCCAGTCAGAGCTTTGATGGCTGTAGTCTAATGAGACTCTTCTTGGTAATACCACAAGTACAGTCTTTGATTATTGAAAGAGAGAGCATAACGTCATCTAGGGGGCAGTAATGAACGGCACTTTGTCTTGGCACTAGATCAAGGGGAAAGTACCAGACAGCCGGGGGGTGGAAACCTTAAAATACACTGTAAAGGTGACAGGCTTGAACTTACAGATACAGCAGGATTGTGGTTTGTAAGGACGGATGAAAGCAGACAAGAATAATAAAAAGAATTAAACAAATAACAAATTAAACCAGATTTAACAGAAAATGACCAAAATAATGATTAAATGTTACACATCTAAAAGACACGTTGAAGATGTTACACTGCAGTGTAGTTTTTTTGATCAGTCCTCTGACACATGCAGATGAACACATTCCGTATTTACCAGTGTACCAGTGAAAGGATGACCTTTATGGATTAGGCTACACAATGTAATCTCTTGCTTGCTTTCACCTGACAGATTAAAGACCTAACAATCTAACCGTTAGGGCTGGGGTCTAGGGGCCCGGCTCCTGGACACAGATTACACAGTATCACCAGATGAAGGCATGACAAACCCAAAAATGGGATCTTTGTTGTGAATGTTTTCTTATCTCAGATACACTTGTCATGTTAGAGAATGCATTTGGCACATTTGCTTAGTGAAAAATCAGTACATTTTCTGTATTTCATTGTTATATTGGTACTTTAATGCACTTATGGTAGGTTGTGTATTAAAATACTGCAAGGGAATATACTGCAAGTGACTATCATACTGAACCATGTTTCTACTTAGGTACTGTATATATATATGTATATATATATATACTGTATATATATGTAAACTTATATGTAAACCTATTAACATACTAAATAAAAGTAGTTCTGACATCATGTCAAATGTAATGTATTTAAAGCTGTACAATGGATGTATGTTAACATTCATAAGCATACTGTGTTGTTTGATAGTTAACTTACTTGCGAGTAACAGACCAGATGTCATTACAAAATGCAAAATGCACTGTGATGATACTTTCTTATGAAGTCTTAGATGTAGCACCAAGTTTAATAATCATGTTAATAATGTTACACTGATTGTTCCTTGGAAGTATATGAAGAGTGGCTAGCTCTCAGCTAAATTATTTTATACTGGCAGTGGCACAGACGCCATTCTCAGTATTACAAGTCAGTGTACCACCAAAATGATTTTGAAGTGTTATTTTAAAGTAACAATATGTAACCTTTTTACCTTAAAATAACAGCTTGAAAAAAATTGTGCCACTACAATTACTTTTAATATGGAGAATGGCCTCTCCGCCATTGCCACGGGCGTCTGTAGGGAAAATACTGCGGTATGTAAGATTTCTGGAGCTGCCCGGTCCTTTGTGTCTGAGCATGCGCGACTAGGATCGGGTAGTGACAGTCATTATCGGGACAGCTTTTACTCGTTGGCGAGAGCTGAAAGACACATTTGGATACAAGTTCGATTCAGAGCTAGCCATCTTTTCTTGACTGTGTTAGCAAAGTTGTTGACTCGCTAGTTTGTCATAAATGAGGAAAGCAAATTTCAACAGGTTTCGCCGCTAGGGGGAGCTACAAGCCAAAAACGACTTATTGCTGCTTTAAGGTAAAATTGTTGCATAATGTTACTTTAACTTAGTCGCAGCAAACAGACCCCTGTAGATCTTCATTTAAGCTCTCAAACTTTTGACTTAGTTGATTGTTGATTGTCTATGTTAAACAATGGACTTGCTACTGAGCTACTAATAACAGGATAGCCATGTTTACTTGGGGTATGTTCATAAATTCAATCCAGCACTCTGAAAATGGATTGGTTTATGGAATAGTTTAACCTAAAATTCTTACCTAGCACCTTTAAAGTGATGAGAGAACTACATTGTTCAAAAATAGTAGTATACTGATGTGCCTGAGCAGTAAAAGGACACTTTTCAATGCATTTTTTTTACCCAAGACTAATATTATCTAAGTAATGAGAGTACATATCCAATCATCATTCAGTGATTTAAACTGATGAGCTAGTGATCTCATGTCCTCGGTTAGTCATCATCCCCTCATATGAACCAGGACAAAGGTTGCCAAAACCGCTAAGGCTTCTCTTAATAGACTTACCAACCTCCCTCACGATGAACTCAACTGTGGCCCTTAAAGTTTTAAAGTACTAAATTTGGCATGAGGAAATTACCAATAATTAAGAGGAGTTGTATTTTTTTTGACTGTGTATCTCAGATCACACATTCACAAGTCTTTTTGAATGAGAGAGCTGGCGGCACTGACATGGACTACCACCTGAGTGAAGGACGAAGATCCAGTAGATTGTAAAGGTGAAAATTAGCATGAGGGAAAGAGCTATAGATATAGATAAAACGCTAAAATGCTTAACGCTTATGCTAAAATAGTTCCCTCATCAATCTACACTCAAAACCCCATAATGACAAAGTGAAAACAGATTTTAGAAATTTTGCAAATGTATTAAAAAGGAAACACGTAAAACTGTGCTTCCGGTCTCCGATGTAGCACCAGCTCATTTCCTGTAGATGGTATCATGAAAAGAAATGTGTTACTGTAACTTGCAACCATGAAAGCAGCTAAGGACCGTGGTTTTTACATTTATTGTAAGCCAGAGCCCATCATGTATACGTCTATTTAGAAATTCTCAGGTTGAGCCTAGCATGACGATTGCATTTTTTGTTTTTGTAGCAGGGGAAATGATTAGGGTTCCAGCCTTCACCCCCAAAGAAAAAATGTGCAATATTACTTTTCAAGCCTGTGGCCAAAAAAAGCTCTATTTTGATCTCATATGACCATAAAACACTTCCCCCATGTCTTACAGTTTTTCTCGATTGCTAACACACATTTTTTGAAAGCATGCCTCGTTTTCTCAAAACTCTAAACACAAATCCCAAAACCACTCACACAAAATGCAAAACCCTTTATATATCCTGCAAAAGGTAACTTTGCTTTCAAAACAGTGTTATGTCACCTCAAAAGGGTACTTTGTTTTCTAATGACAAACACAGCCCATTATATGAGTAGACATTCTAAGCATCGATTGAACACTGATGTGCTCAATGGAAAACACTACTATGAAATGGGAAAACACCAGTATGAAGGCCTTATCAGGAGCATTATGTTACTGTACGATTACTCCTGTAGTAAAATATAACTGTATAATGTTTTTACTCAAATATAAAACAACACACAAATATACAGTAACAACTAAAATATTTCTTTATTTTTTCCAAAAGTGCTGTAGCCTATACATCACAGCAAACACAAATGAATGTGTAAATGATTTGCACAAAACAAACAATAGGATATATAGGCCAGTACAGTCAACAAAAAAAAGAAAGAAAAATGTAAAATAAAAAAGGACAAAAAACTACTGCATCCTGTTCTAGCTCAAGACAATATTGACAATGTGCTATCAGAAATAGACCTACACAGTGTTGTGAATGTTGTTGCATTTTGTGTGAGTGGTTTAGGGATTTGTGTTTAGAGTTTTGAGAAAACGAGGCATGCTTCATGTGTGTAAGCAATCGAGAAAAACTGTAACATTGGATTGGATTACAATACAGTACAGTAATGTGTCAGTGCTGATAGGACGCAATCAGTTGTGAAAATGTATATGACTTACTTGCACATAGTCATAGCATAACTGTTTGACTGTCGGAGTTTCGGACAAAAGGCACCCTGTACACCTGCTTTATTCTCAAGGTGTTCCGCCTTAGAACACAGTCCACTGTGGCTAGGCTCACTGTATTGATGTTTAGGAATATGTCTTGGTCATCAATGGTTGCACTTTGTATTTGTTTACGTAATTTTACAGATACAGTACAATGGAAAATACAAGAATACTATGCTCCTGATAAGGCATTCAAACTAGTGTTTTCCTGTCATAGTAGTGTTTCTTACCTATTCCCTCTTCTGAATGTGCAGAGAATGGATGCAACTGAGAAGCGGCTTATATTTGGTTGAACCCTCTGGCCAGCCTCCTGCATGGTCAAACCATGGTTGACCACATGGTTGACCACAGTGGCCCGAATCTCATCAGAGATAATGGCTCTCCTTCTTGCTCTTTCTCTTCATCCTCTTCCTCCTCCTCCTCCTCCTCTTACTCTCACTCCACTGCCTTTCTGATCACCTCTCACTTCAATGTTGCCATCAATTGTTCTCCAAACCAGGAGCTAACCTGTGGCCATCATATTGCTAAAGCTTTGATTTCAAATTGCACAACAGCCTTGGAAATGGAAGTTTTGCCAATTGAATAGCAGTGTGTTCTGTCTGAACACAAGGAGGTTTTGGCATTGATGAAGTGTGCAAAGTAGAGTGGATGGTGTTTAGTGTTTTGAAGAAAGTGTGGTTACCAATTGAAATTTGTGTCTAAAGCAGATAATTGTGTGTTGTGTTTTGAAGAAAGTGCGGTTAACAATTGAAATCTGTGTCTAAAGCAGATAATTGTGCTTATAGTTTAGCAGAATTGGTTTAGGGAGTTGGCACATGAGTTACAGGTTGTGGTCATTGTGCCATAAGTTCCAGTTTTTGAATGTAATCAATCGAGAAAAACTGTAAGCAACATCGATACATGCTACCATATGGATCCTCCTGCGTAAGTGTTTTGGGAAAATGTACATGGCATTGAACCAAGTGTGAAAATGATTGGAAAAAACATTAAGATTATGTACCCCATTTCCAACCATAGAACTTAGAAGATTTTTGGGGATGACGGCTGCACTGTGGTGGATGTGTGTTTGTCTGTGTGTGTGTGTGTGTGTGTGTGTGTGTGTGTGTGTGTGTGTGTGTGTGTGTGTGTGTGTGTGTGTGTGTGTGTGTGTCTGTCTGTCTGTGTGTGTGTGTGTGTGTGTGTGTGTGTGTGTGTGTGTGTCTGTGTGTGTGTGTGTGTGTGTGTGTGTGTGTGTGTCTGTCTGTGTGTGTGTGTGTGTTTGTCTGTGTTTGTGTGTGTGTTTGAACCTCACCACTTGATATCTTTCTTCTGTGCTTGGTTTGGAGGGCAACCTTTTCTACAAAGCATCTGGATGGTGATATGCAACTCCCACTTTCTGCTTATGGATCCAGTGATGTACAATTGGACATCAAAACACCTGGATATTTTTTCTGAGTCTTTTCCTCACTTAGGCTCTTTAGTCTTCAGTTCCTCTGTTATTTCAGTTCCTAGCTGATGACCCTTAGACAGAGTGATTTTTATATCCAGAAGTAAATCTCTACTTTAAACACTCATAGGTAGTACCTAATTATTATAAAAAATAAATGTTCATGATAAAAAATACTGATATAAACGTATATACTGTATAAATATATATATATATAGAGAGAGAGGGGGGGGGGGGGCATGAGTGGGCATGAGTGCACTTCTGTGTGCCCATACACCAGATGAGGCAGGCAGATTAAGGCCAAGCACAGTAAAGAAGCAGATTTCTCAGTGCAACAGAAACAGAAGGCCGCACCTCAGACACTTGGCACATGGAGATGCCATCGTTTACTCTACTGTTTACATCTCACGCTGCTGCTCCTCTATGGCAAAACTACCTGCCCATTTGACCTACATTTTGGGAACAAAGCACAAGGAAGCTTCATCTCCACCCATCCTCTTATCGCACTGACATACTAAAAGACGTTTTTTGGACAAATGCCTTTTTTTCAACTGCTCAAGTGAATGAGTGTACATGAATTTGAACTATTTGAGGGATTTATTTAGTTTGAGAATTATTCCTCGAGAATTCCTCTTTGATTAAATAGACAATATATAGTTTTCCCCCACACATAAATGTGAAATGCAGGTTTATGTGCATACCCCACAGGGCCCACCAGTGCCATGGAAGCACTTTCTAAACAAGGCAAAGATCACTGTGCTATGGGGCCCGAGCCAGCCCCATGGAGTCGTTTGGTGTGTGTCTCTCATTCTGTTTGTACACTGTGCCACCCTGCTTCCCTCATTCCTATCACCTTTAATAGACAATTGACTCCGACCGACAACCATTAGCTTTTTCGCTCTGCACCTGGCTAAATATAGGCAGCCGAAAAGCCTCTTACAAAAGAACCCTCTTACAAGTTCCTTTCCATGAATAGACTGTGCAAAGATACTTAAGTGGAAATCCTCTACAGGTATTTAATTCTAAATGAGTAATTACTGGGTTTGTCAGTGTGTCTTTGGTCTGCAGGAGCGTGCATTGGTGCGGCTCATTCGCACCTTGGTGTCGGAGCGAGGCGTACTTTCAAAGCCACCAGGAGCACACAGTGGCAGCAGCAGCATCCACTAGCCAACTAGCCTGACCACGCAGGGACTCCAGAGTTTTCAGTTTATTGGGGGGACAGACCGAACAAAGCCGCCAAGATGTGTGACATGGGAGGCCTCGATAACCTGGTGCAAAACACTGCCTACCTGAAAGCCCAGGGTGGAGATGACAAGGAGATGAAAAAGCGGCGTCGAAGTCTGTCTCTGCCCAAGCAGGACCAGTTAGCAGCCGTCCGCGCTGAGGTTGACAAGAACTACGAGAGCCTCTGCGAACAACAGCCCATAGGGAAGAAGTTCTTCCGAGACTATCTGAAGCAGGCGTCTCCCGACTATGTGACTGCTGCAACGTTCCTGGATGATCTGACGGATTGGGAGCTGTCACTCCCTGGCCCTGCCAAGGACAAGCTCAAGACTAACATCATCAACACGTTCTGCAAGGAGGGCTCCAAGAACTACATGGCTTTCTTGACTGGTGAAGCACTTGACAAATGCAAAGGGGTGACAGAAAAGGACTTTGACGAGGTGATGGTAACCAAAGTGCGAGCTGGCACCAGAGAGTACCTCAAGGGAACACCATTCACGGATTACCAGACCAGCCCATTCTTTGATAAGTTCTTGCAGTGGAAAGAATTTGAGAAGCAGCCCATCAGTGACAAATACTTCTATGAGTTCAGGACATTAGGAAAGGGAGGCTTTGGAGAGGTAAGTACAGTCCATTTTACAAATGGATGGTTCAATGTAATTTATAAGCTGCTGAATTAGGCTCCTCTGATGATGTCATGGGTGTCAATGCCAATTAGGCACAAGAAAACTTGTTTCTATTCCCCTCCAGCAAGCTATTGTATGTCTTCCTTTCAAATGGTTGAGGATATAGGTTTTACATATACTCCTATATAAACCTATTCTGGAATCATACCAGTTAGATCTCTCGTCCAAACCCTTTCTGTTTCTGTTTCTTCCAAATGCACACTCACACACTCTTTCATGCATGTTTATAGTTGCAAAATAATTAATCCTGGGCATTCACTCCTACCCTCGTCTCCAGGTATGTGCAGTGCAAGTGAAAAACACGGGCCAGATGTATGCCTGCAAAAAACTGGACAAGAAGCGCCTGAAGAAGAAACATGGTGAGAAGATGGCTCTGCTAGAGAAGAAGATTCTGGAGAAAGTCGCCAGTGAGTTCATTGTATGCCTAGCATACGCCTATGACACCAAGGAACACCTGTGTCTGACCATGAGCTTGATGAATGGAGGAGACCTCAAGTACCACATCTATTTCATGGGTGAAAAGGGTATTGAGATGGATCGCATTATCTACTACACCGCCCAGATCACCACTGGCATCATGCACCTCCACGCCATGGACATTGTGTACCGTGACATGAAACCTGAGAATGTGCTGCTAGACAGTCTGGGCCAGTGCCGCCTCTCTGATCTGGGTTTGGCCGTAGAGTTGCCAGCTGGGAAAACCATCACCCAGAAGGTAAGCTGCTTTGGTCATTGAACATGTCACTTTTGACCTCCACCAAATAGTAGCGATTGGAATAGAAATAGGAGCAAAATCTTCAAATCAGTGTAGAATCATCTTGCTATGACAGTGTCATTGACCTCATAGAGCTGGGCTTCTGTCTGTTCCGTCTGAAGATTACTGTCTTATTAGAGCCATTATGATGCTCGTTCTTACCTCCATTATATAACCCCTTGATCCCTGCAATTCTGAGTTCAGCCTTACCCTATTATGGGAGCTGGCACATTACCAACTTCAGGCTGCAAGACCTGGGGGTGTGGTGCCTTCTGCAAGGGGATATAGCTGACATTGCACTTATTTACATACTACCTTGCAAAAAGAGAGACTCTTTAACATGGACAAAATGGTTGACAGTAGGTGTCAACAAACAATCAGGAAAACCTCTGTTAAATATTGAATATAGATACGGGGAAGGCTATGAGGTCGAAAGCATGATGTAAAGAAGCACATTAAATTGTGGCTGGAGAGACTGTATTGTACACTTAATCCACACAGGGTACATTCTTTTGTTCATGTGAAAGATAACATATTGATGAAATGAGTGGAAGTCAATGGGTGAAATGCGTGGCATAAATTAGGCATAGCGGTTTGGTCTGAGGGGTGGTCAGTGATGTGCACATAGTCTGCAGCGAGAATTAAAATCAGGCTCAGTGGCAATCAGAAACTGACTGTGGAGTTCAATGAGATTTTATTTCATGGTCTGCAATAATCTGAAAAAAATCAAAGGACTATAATGGCAGGATAAATGCTGATGCCTTAATTAATTTCCCTAACTCAAAAACCCATGTGGCTAGGTCGGTTTTTCAAGTACTTGTAGAGGGCGTAACTAAGCTTAATGGAGGCAAAGTGAATGTGATACAGTCACAGGTCAGTTTGTTTCAGCTGGAGATGGTAGACATTTTATTGCATTTTTGGACAAGGAGAAAATATGGACACAAAACGATCATTAGCCTATTAGATGATGAGGACCTCAGGAGTCTGATTTACTTTGTTTTGTCTCCAGGCAGTGTGTGATTCTAAATTGGTTTGGGTTTTTGTATGTGCTACCATTCCATAACTCATTCCTTAATTATACTTCTCTAGTCAGAAGACTAGAAGATTATGTAAGGTGAGATATTGGGAGGCCAACACATTTGGACGTGCAAAAAGCCTTAGCCAAGTCAATCACAGGGTACATGGAGCAACAAAATGGTAAGCTCATTATCTTGTGCCCTTCTTGGGTCCATGGTTGTGGGCTGAGACCCAAGCCTGCCCGCAGGAGCTTGCCTGGCTTTGCTGTCTTGATCCTCTTACTTAGGAGGTATTACGCAAATCTGTCTCCAGTCAGACTACCAAGCTCTGGGGAGAGGGGTCGGCAGTTGCAGCAACATTACATGAAGCTGCATAGTCTGGCACATGCTTGCTAACACAAAGCAAGCACAAAACTAATGTTAAATGTAAACGCATAATTTTAGCATGTGTTGTCTTGGATGTATACATTCAGATATGGACTGACAATGTATCTCAGTCTGTTGGAGTTAGTATGTCTTGGCATTCTCATAGTGGGACTGATTAAGGCAAACGCAGTCCTAAGTGCCTGGCTGATGTGGTCTGAAGCGAAGGCTATCACATGACCACAAACAGACAGACAAAGGGCAAACATCTATTAGGTATACACAGTTTACCAGCTGACAGATAGGCCTGGTCAATCCACTTCAGACCAATGGTATTTCCATGTTTTCCCCTAGCTTCTACAGTTGCACAGAGCAGACATTATTTTACATTTAGAATCATGAATGCAAAGAGAAAATTGGCAGGTGGCAACCCTGTAGATTGACAATATATCTGGCTTTGTGGGTTATGTTTTCAAGAAAAATAATCTAATGTAAGTAAAACTGTGTAAGGAGTTTACATTATGGATCCCCCACCTGGTCTCAGTGTCAGCTGATGGTTGTGCAGGAACACAACTGTGCTCTTTCATTAGTGTCAACTGACCAGGCCATTAGGCCTGAGGTGAAGATGGACGTATTTCTGGAAGGAAATATGAAAAAAATGTGGCATCCATGAGATGGAATAAAATAATTTGAATCGTGTAAAATATTTAAATGTAGAATTTAAATATTTAAAAGGACAGGAATTCATCTTGACCACATGAGTGCTTCAGAACTCTGACAGCAGTTTACCATAGAGTGCTACAATCCTGTAAAGATGGATTAACGTGCAAGACACCATACACCAGTGTGTGTGTGTGTGTGTGTACAAACATATTTGTGGGCATATGCACATGCCATTCTGATTATGTGTGTATGTGTGTGTGTGTGTGGTGTGTGCATCTGTGCATGCACATAATATGTGCTTAGTTGTTTTTACAGCTGTGTGTATATGGGTGATTTTTTGCTATGTGTTTGTGTGTGTGTGTGTGTGTGTGTGTGTGTGTGTGTGTGTGTGTGTGTGTGTGTGTGTGTGTGTGTGTGTGTGTGTGTGTGTGTGTGTGTGACGGTAACAGTAGGTGCATAGGAATGCTCTATGCACTACCGGTGATGTTGTCTTCATTATGTAATGACTCAGAGCAGTACATCACCATGGATACTCCCATGACTTCTGACAGGTAGCCAAGGATTACACCTAAGCTTCTTCACTCTGGCCATAAGGTGAGGTCAAGTAGGAGCCCTGGACCGAGTTACATAAAATCCCCAAGACATTACTACCCCGGCTCTACCCCTTACTATGAAGTATCTTACTTGTTAATGCCACAAACACAATTTCTTTTACTGAAGCAGATGACCTTACTGTGAGAAACAAGCATTAGCATTAGCATTAGCATTAGCTAAGTGGACAAGCAAGGATTTGGATGTTGGTTAAGCGTTTGGCACATTTGGCACATTTGGCAGCCACAGCTGAGTATTCACTCTCTCCTCTGTGTGCTGCACTGTTGCCTTGAACATCTGAACAAACTAATATCTTTTTTACTGACAAGTAATATTGCAATAATAAGAGTATCTGCATGGTATTCATACAGTGGATTCACAGATCAGGAATTCACTGTATGGTAGAGGCATTTTTTGTGTAACTTAAGATATATTTGTAACTGTGCATCTCTTCTTTTCTCCCAGGCTGGTACTGGGCAATACATGGCCCCTGAGATTCTGACTGACATCCCGTACCGGACATCAGTGGACTGGTGGGCCCTTGGCATCAGTATCTACGAGATGGTGGCCGGCTACACCACCTTCAAGGGCTCTCCGGACAAGAAGCCAGTGGCGGAGAAGGAGGAGGTTCAGAGGCGCATCATCAACGAACAACCTACGTTTGAGCACAAGAACTTTGACGCTCCCATCAAGGATGTCATTACTCAGTTCCTCCAGAAGAAGATTGATGACCGCCTTGGCTGCAAGTAAGCCCCACAGTCACTTTCGAGAAATAGTATTTGCATGTGCTCCCCAAGCAGGATGCAAAATGCTGATTTTATTTTATTTATCTAGTTTTTGTCACAAATAATACCAATGAGGTTAAAGAGAGAATGTGGCAGATGGCAACCCAATTGACAATATGTCTGGCATCAGATGTTGTTTTCAAGAAAATGTATTAAATGTCAGTAAAACAGTCACATCCACCTCAGTTAGGTGACTGCCTCACTGCTGATGATGGGGAATGATGCCCAGTAATGATCCTCCACCTGTCTCTCCTTAATCCTGCTCCTCAACTCCGGCCTTTAGAATGAAGGTTAAAGGTTTAGGAATCAGGTGTACAAACACTAAGGTTGGCTTTCCATAGCCTAAAGCACCATACCAGTAAGTGGAAAAGTGAAGGCAGACAAGCCATACACCCAGTGTCAGTTCTATAGAAAGCTTCCAAGCTGGTGGATAATCCAGCTAATGCTACTGTACCTAACATAGCATCAGTTCACATCTCCTTAGGTCAAAGCATCTCTTTCTTCATTGTATGTTTTGTCGGCATTTGTTTGAGAGCATGGTTAGAAATTATTTGATTGACTTCACCATAGGGTAAAATTGGTTTGAAAATATCCAGCAAACCTCTCTTGATTGGGGTTTGTTTTAAGATACTGAATAGACCATGCTATCACTTCTATTTGTTGAGGCATTTTCCTAATATTTCTAACCATAATGAAATACAGAATAAGGGCTTAGGTTCCAAGTCCTGGAGATGTGACAGATGTAATGACCCTGGTATCTTATGCATCACACTCTACCGGTCACAAAAGCTCTTCTTGTTCTTTATCTGTGGTGTATGATACTGCACTCACACCATGGCTTTGCATATTTTCACAGAAATAACTGTGAGGACCCCAGGAAGCACGAATTCTTCAAGTCCATCAACTTTCCACGTCTGGAGGCTGGTCTGACCGAACCCCCATGGGTGCCCAAGCCCAATGTTGTGTATGCTAAGGACACTGGCGACATTGCAGAGTTCTCCGAGATCAAGGGCATCGTGTTTGATGATAAGGATAACAAATTCTTCAAGGAGTTTTCCACAGGCGCTGTGGCTATCTCTTGGCAGCAGGAGCAGATCGCAACTGGACTCTTTGACGAGCTCAATGACCCCAACCGGAAAGAGTCCGCAGCTGGTCTCGATGATGAGAAGAAATCGGGCACCTGCGCACTTCTGTGAGGAGGGAGGGTTGTTGATATCTCCCCCTACCAACCACAAATAAATTCCACTTTGTTATCATTAACAAACAACAACGAAAGATCTATCCAAAGCATGCATGACTAAAAATGGAGATGCTGTGTGAGGGACAGGTGGCATCCCAATGGTAGGGCTGGGGTGTCTTAAATATGTTTCTGTCTTAAACACTGGCAGATGCAGAACCACTGGGTTTGGGGAACTTTCTAGAACAGTCATGTTATGGTGGGCCGAGCCTCGTACATCCAAAAAAAGTTGAAACATCTTTTCCCGACAGTCTTGACTGTCTTGTAAATATAGTAGTTACCATACAGGGACCAAGGTAAATCACAAGGTTCTTATGAGGAGAGTTAATCACAGGAATACTTTATATATATGGTGAATATTATATATATATAAGAAATACTTCCACATGGACAGTCAACAGAAAATATTTTAGTGTGCAATCCGAGCCTTCAGAGGAAGTCTCAAGAAATATATTTGCATGAACAGCAGTGCAACCTTTGTAGTGTGCACCAAGGTCAGGAGCGTCAATCCTAAATATCAGAAGCTGAATCCAGGACTTAAATCCACCTTAAATCTTGTAATTGTTTTTATGTCGAACTGGAAACATTTAGCTATGTTCTACAGATACTGAGTGTAATGTTGAATTGCACCGTTAACACATCTATACTGCAATATAGTTATTTCTTAACACAAATTATTGATACTGCTATTTTTGCAATAAAACATGTACTTTGAAGGTAACATGACATGTAGCATGTATGTTTAAATAGGTATATACAGTAAAAGAAGCACGATCACATAGCGT
This sequence comes from Clupea harengus, assembly GCF_900700415.2. NCBI lineage: Eukaryota > Metazoa > Chordata > Actinopteri > Clupeiformes > Clupeidae > Clupea > Clupea harengus. Next base: position 22,765,871 of record NC_045173.1, on the reverse strand, counting down.
AGATACTAGCCTTTATGGATTTAAACACAATATGAAAGTTTACAGTGATAAAATACAAAAATAAGTGTGTGTGTGGGGGTGTGTGTGTGTGCATGTATGTGTGTGTGTGTGTGTTAAAGAGAGATAGAGAGAGAGAGATAGAGAGAGACAGACTGAGAGAGTGAGAAAGAGCAAGAGTGAATGGTTGTGTATGTGTGTTCCATGGGGAGTTCATGGAGCATAGGATTGGGAGTGTACGTCCAGTAAGGACAGGCCAGCAGAGAGCTAAGATGAAGCAGGCCAGATGACGCTGGCTGCTGTTGCCATGGCAGTGGTGGTCAGATGATCTGAACAAGGTCATGACCCAATCATACCTCAAATTGTGCAAGCATCATGTAACTGGCCAGGGACTTCTGCTTCCAAATATATAACTAATTGAGCAATACCAAAGACAAAAAGAAAACCATCCTCCATTAGAGTTTGGAATGTATCCCCTTACTTCCTGTTTTTGTGTTACAGGTGCTGTGATTTATTTGTATCATATAATGAGTTATGCATGTTGTTGCCAGTATTCAGTTTTTACAGTGAAGATAAATAATATTATTAAACATAACTGTAAATATAATTTATGAGGGAAACATTATATGTGATAGGAATGTCAGACATTCAACTGGGACTTGCTTGAATCATGAATTATTTGAATGAATAAAATATGTGTCTTTTACAGGCAACTGTGTGTTTTCCTTCTCTTTATAGCACTGTTTTTGTGACTTCCTAAATCATAGCATAGCATATTAAATTGCCAGACTTTTCTGTATGTGTGTGTGGTTATCTACATGTTCATGCATTGAGATTTAAAAAAAATAGCAAGGGAATGTGCTCTTGCAAGATCCTAAAACCTAAAACTATTGACTACATTAAGCCCATTACAGGGTCAACACAGTCTACCCAGAGAGCTACCCTCATCTTATAAGGCAATAATCTGTCTTACACCCTTGTAATTAAATCAACTTCTAATCCCACCAACCTATGGACCTCAACACACAGCAGACTTCACCTCATGCATTTCTCTACATTCTGTATACATCTGTGTACTGTATGTGAAGGACAGACAGATGGACGGAAAGACAAACAGTTGATTCTCAAAGGTGCAAAATCTCTCTGCAGAAGCTTGGCCTTTGTTGGCTTTATATGGTTTGATTTGCAATGCAAGATTTCTAAGAGCTGGATACTTGTGAAGCTGTATTATGCTTATTTGAAGCAAGAGTGAAGATGAACACTGGGCAAATGGACTTTTAAATCGCTTCAGCAATCTAGAACATCCCACAAAAATAGACAATAGTGTACAGTAATGGGAGGGCTTGTTACAAGGTGAAACCAAGGCATTCTGCCAAGATTAGTGGCCTTCCTCTGAGGAGTAGTGAGCTTAGAATAGAGGCCTTGAGACAGGCAGGAGTAGATCCCCACGTCTAAAACAGCACTGATAATCAGCTAAAGCAATAAACCTCTGTATTGATGGCTATTGGCAGCCCTGAGCTGTGAGTCCTTAGCCCCTTCACCCAGGCTCTGCATTAACACCAGTGCTATTACACTGCCACACTTAAAACTGAGAGCTAGATGGAGGTTATACTGTAAAGCTTTGCTGCAAAAGTATTATTTCAGGTGCACTACATGTGTTTTGTAAAGCCTCCACGGATACAAGGTGTCAACTATGCTGACTCTGGCTCTCTGCTGAAAGGGACACACCAATTTTCCATTCTCTTAAAATCACTTTTTATTTCAGAGCTGTTACATAGGTGTTAAGGCATCTGCACAAAAGATTTTCTGGCAGAGGCTATAAAAATCACTTGGTTCACAAGTACACGTCTCTCTGTGTTCATTACAGTGGTTTAAATAAGTTTTGGCACATTCACCTTATTGTTACTATTGTTGTCTACTGTGCTTTAACATTGTGCTCCATTACATATAAATACAGAACTGAAAAACATTAAATAGTTTACCAAAGAGCAGCAAAACAGAGATAAACAGACATGAATATAAACAAACAGACAGGAAATACATTGTGGAGATGACTACACTAACTCAACAGGCTACTTTTACGTTCAGATGCATAATAATTGATCTTGCTGTATCTAGCACCATGCTATGGCAAAAGGGCCCTGTGTGTTTGTGTGTGTGTGTGTGTGTGTGTGTGTGTGTGTGTGTGTGTGTGTGTGTGTGTGTGTGTGTAAGAGTGTGAGTGTGTGTGTGAGTGTGAGTGTGTGTGTTAATATCTGATGCCCAAAAAGTAGGATATGAGATGGGGGATACTTTGAAAAGCCAGGCCTACATATGAATAGGGTGAAGGCAAGGCCCAAGGGGAGGATATGTTCAAATACGGGCAGTGACACTCCTATCTTAGCAATACAAGCAGTAACAGGCGAATCCAAACATACATAACAAAATAATTCAAGGATTACGCTCTAAACCTGGAATGTCCACCTCTGCAAATAGAACAAAGCGGTGGGAAGGGTGAGAACCTTTCCCCCTCTGCAGGTGGGTCAAGATGAGCGCAGAGCTGGGGAGTAGGGGAAAAGGGTGCTGGGGGTTGTGCCATGCATATTAGCTCCAATCTAAGCCATAATCTACTGCGTCACTAGGACGCGGAACGTCACACGTCCCAGGAACTTGTCCCGCTCGTCGTTGTTGCGCAGGTTAGACCCTTCAACTCGGCACTCCACTGTGATTTCTTTGTTGTAATCCTCCTTTGTCAGTAAGAGTTTCACTGCAACCAAGGGCTGGACGTACTTTTCCTACAGATCCACAGGAGAAGAGAAAGAGCGAAAGAGAGAGAGAGAGTTAATAAAGATAGCGATGACAGCAGGTAAATCACTAGAAAGCATTCAATTCTCAACCCGAACCTTCAATGAATTCACCTAAAGCATGCATTTCGTTATTTTTATATTTAACCAGTTCACCAGTGCAGACTATACTTACATGAACTTTTTTTCCATAGTACGGGAAGTACATTTTATCAATTCGTGCCGCCGCGGGAAAGTACTGGACAGACAAAGGACTGTCTCTCTGAAGGAGGAGACATCTTTCATAGTTAATGCTTTTACAATAAATATACAAAGCAAAAACAAGCAAATGAAAACAAAAACGCATCAAAGCACATACAAACACGTGACTGACCCCTGATAACATACCCTTTCCCATTCTACTGAAGAGTGCATTGGTGCTATAGTCCACTCTTTCCAGCAGGGGGCGTATGTTGCTCATGATATCCACAGAGAGTGTGCCGTGCTCTGTCTTGTATCCCAATCCCAACCTTAACTAACCTCTCTCTCTCTTCCCACTGGCCACACACAGTAGCTGAGGCATGAACGAATCAGGATGCAGAATGATGCACTGAGCACCGAGCCAACTGATCTGGCCTGTTAGTTCCACCTTCTGGTTCAGGAGTTGTGCTAATTAGCAAATCCAGATGGTGAACACAAAAAAAAACATTAAGGGGGGGTGGTTCTACTCCCTAAACCCTGCAATGCCATCTCTTGTCACCGATTATGGAAAGGCTTGGTGGTAATGTTATCATTCAATGCTACTCCTGCCACTGGAAATCCCCAGTCCTTAATGTCTAATCTCTGTGTTTGGGATTGAGTGTGCAAATGTGATGCTATCATTAAGCGTCTACCTGCCACACACAACCAAAACAGTTCAGGATTGTAACCGCTGCAGGTATGGTCCAAACTAAAGTAAGCGGATGAAAAAGTGTGAAGCATGGCAGTTAACGTGAACCCTCACAGTGGACTATGCAGACAATCTGTCAACTGGTGGATTGCCATTCAATCAAGAATGTGAGTTTATGGTGTATTGTTATAAAATGGCATCTACAGCACATCAGGCAAACACATATTTAAAAGGGTTCAAACATGTCACATATATTGGATAAACTGTATATCAGTATGTTACACTGAAACTTGGAAAGTATAATATTTGCTGTAGCTACACTTGAACATACAACTACATTTTACCAATTCACTTTTCATATATGAATCAAGTTACAATTAATCTTTAATTTCCTCCCTTTGAAATCAGGGAGAATCAAGAACCTTTGAGGATTTGTTCTTCTGAGATCTGATCAATCTCAATTAAAGCTTTTTTTCCATTAGATGAATGTAGACAAAAGGGGTTCATCTGGACTGGTAGGATTCTTACAGGTTGAAAACAGTGGTGTAATTTACAGGCGAAACAGGATGATATTACTCTATGAGCATTCCAATTACAACCTTTTAAAAGTTGTCCTTTATTAGAACCCCAAAGAAGCAGAGGAACCCCTTTTTTTTAAAGAACATAAAAAACTAAATGAATGTGTGAAAGATCCTGATGTATTCCACATTATATTATACTGTGGAATACATCTTCCAGTCATTGATTACCTGACTGAGTTAATCAGGTTAGTACATGTCAATGTCACTATGTGATTAACAGCTCAAATTCTAAAAAAAATTTAAACTACATGAAAGTGCATACACTAGACTTTGAATGTGGAAACAGCCAATGAAAGCAAGAAGCCACAAGTGCTCTCTTTTGTTACAAAGATGAAAATATAAAATGAGAGAATCCTTGCCACACAACACAATCCTTGCTATTCACTAAATCTTACGCTGTGGTCTTCCCCGTCACCTTAGATTGGATTCAACTGGCAGCATGCAAAGAAACCAACAAAGACACAAACTGAAAAACAAGACTGAAGACAGAACTAAGGACATACAAAGACAAAAACTCTAACACTATCAGAGAAATATTGAGAAAGTCTTTATTCCATTATACCATTGCTCATTTACACATGGACACTACAAAGCTGAATATACTGCTTAATATCGGTGTATATGTGTGCATGCTCAAAGCAAAATCACTTAGAAATGTTACCTTGGCTGTGCAGTTAACGTATGGTTCTCCTTGAGGTTTCAGGCCTATAATCTGCAGGGCAATCAGGCAATTAGCTAAACAAATCATCAATACCCTACACACACAAATACAGACATTTGAAACCAAAATTAGCGAGTGGACAGGTAATTGCCAGGTAGTTTACTCACTCTGTTCATCTTGACCAGGATGCAGGGCTTGCCCTCGGAGTAGCCATAGTTGGGGTCACTAATGCCCGAGCAGATTCTGAGGGTGCTCCTCCTGAATTGGCAGGCCTTCTTCTGAGCCTCAGCATCTTGGTCATAGAACTCCCCAGCCAGGCACAGCTCATTTGAGGCCTGCTCCGAGTCGTTGTACCCTAGACATAATGGGTGGGGTCATCAGGAGGCTGTACTCCGATCAATATGAATGACTCTGTAGGGCTAACAACTCTGTGTACATTATTATGCATGAGAGGGAGGAAGCTAGTTCAGAAAATATATATACATTAACACGTTTTACCCTACTCATCCAATGAGTGGTACATTATTATGCATGAGAAGTGGGAAGCTAGTTTAGAAAATAAATATGCAATAACACGTTTTACCCCATCCATCCAATAAGCCGGCTGATTGTATTCATTATTTCTACTTTCTGATTCAATAAAGCAATTCCACATTGATGACGCATCAGAGTGGAGAGGATTTTTTGTTACTAAACCAAGAATGGCATGAAATAAACTGTACTTTTCAGTTCAGTGCACGATTTCAGTGCAATGGATTTTGATCAAAGGTAAAGGATCACTACTTATTGAAAGATTTGATTTGATTGATTTCATAAGTTAATCATAGATATAGGTTTGATAGTTCTCAAAAACATATTAAATCCAAATAAAAGTCAGACAGTAATGTAAGAGGGAGGGTAGGAGGCAACATCACGCCTACACTCACATACACACACAGACACACACTCCATGCTAACTCCTCCTCTCAGTACCAGCAGAGACATGTCATCAGCTCATCAAACACACACTACATCACTTTCACACTCACTCTCAGTACCAGCAGAGACATGTCATCAGCTCATCAAACACACACTACATCACTTTCACACTCACTCTCTGCCACTTCTGTACACCACCACGTAGATGAAGACAGGGCCGTCATGAATGACATGTCCCAGGGAAGGTTCTGATCATGTGATTTAAAATGTGATTCACAATCTAGCATATCTGAGTGGTAATGACTTGTGAATTATACTGTTATGTTGTTTATTGGTAGAAATGATAGTGCAAATTGTGGGATGTATGTCAAACACATTATGTATGTTGGCAAAGCATGGTGTGCATATTTGAAAAACGTATTTGTATTACACATCCTGTTTGTTTGCAAAGCATATTTGCAAATCAGGGGGCATTTGCAAACCGCATTCTGTGTTTTGGCAAATGTATTCACTGTATACTACACAAAGTGTGACTGATTAGTCACATCACAACAGAGCCAAACTGATCAGGAGGGAAGCACATTAAAACCAGGACAGAGCTGACACTCACTCTGTAGGAAGGTATCCAGGTGCCGAATATACTGGCCATAGTTTGCAGGGTCTGATCTGTTGTAAACTATGTCCAGCGACTTTGGCCTGATAACCAACCCTAAAAGGAATGATGCATCAGGTGGAGACATTAAAATAGAGGCATTACATGCTAACAAGTAAACATTTTTTTATGTTAGAAAGTCTTCAAAAAAGGCAGACACAGCAGGTACAGACACAAGAGTAATATCATTTCTGTAAACATGTAATCACTCTCCTCACCTGGACTGGGGACTCGATCATTATATTTTGGAACATGATCCTCAAGGGTCAGAAGCATCACCCACATAGTGAGACAAAAAAATCCAGCCAGGAAGCCATAAAACACCAGGTAGAAGAGGAGTATGAGCCCTGAGCAGAAAAAAAATCACTTATTAATGAATTATTCACCACCAAAGGAAATCAGTGAATCAGACCCTGTGACATCCTGTCCAAGCTGACTCTAAAACAGAGTCCAACACCATGATGTCCAACACCATGCAAGGATCAACTAGAATCCGCTGCTGTTAAACACCTTCATCATATCACTTTCACATCACTTTGTTTTGCAATAACAGCTTCATAACAGTAACTAGATAAGAGAGTTTCTGAAACCTAGCTAACATTTCACCTCCAGCTGAATTTCATCTAAATACTTTGAAGAGACTATACATGAGTGAAACAGGGCTTATTCATTCTATGAAAAATAGTACTGATTTATGACATCAGCTTAACAATTCTCGCATTTGCTGTTATATTAACCATGTTAGTGCAGGAAGCCGGTTTGACCTTGACAGGCGCACAGCTAAGCGCTATAGGAGGCCATTGAAAAGAGGAGGATGTTGGAGCACGCGCGGATCCACACTATGCTGTTTCTCGCATGCGTTAGAGCGCTGGTGACTTCTCATTTACAGAAAAGGCAGGCCAATAGAGTAAAAGATAACATCTAAAATTATGTTTCAGTCCTATTAGACACACATTTCTTAAATCTTGATTTGATAGATAAAAATCATCCCATCGGTCATTTCAATTCCATCAATAGGTTACACCGTGATAGACCGGACCACCAGAGACATCAAATCATTCGTGTAATTTTTAACGTTCTAGTCCATAACTACGTCACGGTGGAACCCCGTTAATTTATCATAGCCGTCCACTGCTTTGATCTAAAAGTCTTAACCTATATTCCATAATTCAAGACAGGGCTAGTTCATCTGACCAGATAGTGTGTGTCATTTAGGCTACTTTGGTATCAACGTTCCATCATATAGTGCACCGATTGATGGGGATATGGGGTGAGTGTAGACCCAGAAGATTTCAGATCCTCCAAAGCAAGCCAGTGTCTTTTGAATATTTGAATTTATTTTTTAATTTGTAATATATTAATTTGAATATCCTACAGTAAGTTAGGCGCTTACTAAACACCTAAAGATCACTGAAAAATGTCTCTCAAGGTGCCCTCCCCCTTCCATCCGTTTATCCACAGTACACCGGATTATAATGCAGGTAAACAATAACAAAAAATAATCATGGCCTTAGTAAATTTCACAACAAAGAGTAACGTTCCTGACAGGTACAAGATATTTCGCAACTGGATATGTATCATAAATAGGATTTTTTTTGTGGGGGGGGTGCAAGATAGCTATTGCATCCTAGGTAACAGGCTAGGAGGCTACGACATCAGAGCACTTCAGCATACGACATCAGAGCACTTCAGCATCAGTCTTCCTAGGTCTTAATGCAGGGACCTACATGTCCAGTCCTGTAGCCTATATTTTCATTCAACCATCCGATTGGGAATTATGCTTACCCCAGCTACTTGCGTTCCGACCAATAAACTCTCCGGTTCTCGGGTTATAAATGCAATCTGTCCATCTTGTTTTGCCCTCTTTCCCCTCTCCTGGCTTCTGTTCCTCCTTCGTCATTTTGATAACGGCCTAATGTTTTATTGCATAAATAGCGGAAAGGGTAAAAGAATAGCCGAAAGATTAGCCTGGTGCGTGCTGATGGAAGGTTATCCGCGGCAGCTGTGTTCGGTGAACATTTTTTTCACGAATGACAGCGCTGAGTCAAAACTCTCGACCTTGGCGAATCAGGGGCTTTGTTGGGGGAAGGGGGACCTGCGCGCAAGCGCAAAATTCGTAACTTCCAAAATCCAGTTGAAACTCTGCTAAGATTATGTAATGTATGTTCTAGAAATGTGTAAGGGCTTAATTGTTACGATGTCATCTACAAGCGGTACGACGACAACCAACCAATGCATTGAACTGATTTGCTTACATAGCGTTGCTTTGAAGCAGTGTGAGGCTTCGTAGTGAATCCATGATGAATCCCGAGATTCTAGTTGCAAGGAGAAACGTAGAGATGCCCATTCCCAGTGGGGGAATAATGGGGAAGTTGGGAAATCCTCAGTGACGCAATTTCAATGCATCTCTTTCTCGCACCCTCTCTCCGTGCGTGTGTGTGTCAGTGATCGATACAGTGGCACTGGTGTGCAAAACACAAACACAAAAACTTCGAGCCCTTAAGTGCAGGTACAGCATACAAAAAAAATATCTGTGGTGCACCTCAGGACCATTGAGTGGCCAATTTACCAACTGTCACCTATAGCCCAAACCCTGCTCTTCGACTCTATGCCTGCCCAATGATGTACCTACGCTGTAATGCGCCTTGTGCATGTGAAACTGCTTGTCATAGATTCCACTTCTTCCCTAGACGACGTGGCCCCCCAAGCCATTTCCTAACTGCCTTATTCATGACTCTCTTATAATTTCATAATTTTTTCCACCTCTGTAATAGTAACTTCATACGCAGTCAAGGGCCTGATGTGCTGGGCAGCTAGCTGAGGTCTTGAATGACATATTCAACCTGTCACTGGCCCAAGCAGCTGTCCCCACGTGCTTTAAAGCCACCTCCATCGTGAGAATGCTGTTCATAGACTTCAGTTCAGCTTCACACTTCCGTCTGCAACTGGATACTGGACTTCCTAACCAATAGACTCCAGTCCTATAGGTTAGAGAACCACACCTCCTCAACCCTCATCATGAACACAGGCGTCCCACAGGGCTCCTCTACTCCCTCTTCACCTACGACTGCACACCTGTACATGGTTCTAATACCATTGTCAAGTTTGCAGACAACACAACGGTGATTGGCCTCATCAGCGACAACAATGAGGCAGCCTACAGAGAAGAGGTCCAGCACTTGGCGGAGTGGTGCGCCAACAACAACAACCTGGCCCTCAACACCAAGAAGACCAAAGAGCTCGAAATGTGGCCCGGGCAACTGCCCGTCTGCCCTCCTCGACTCAAGCTGCCCCTCCGAGGAAAAAAAATACTCCATCTCCATACAGTCTGGGGGGGGGGGTGTTGCCCTTTTTTCAGGTCAGAGCGATGACCCTTCAAAATGCCTGTGCACGTCCCTGTCTATTTTTATACTTATCTTGTGTATAGTGTATTCATTGTACTTATATCGAACCTCTTAACTTACTCTGTGTATAACTGCTACCTTTTCATTTCAATTTTCTAATTTTTCATTTACGATACTACCATCACTTATACTTACACTTGCACTTTATACATACTTATCATATCTGCACTACCTACTTCTATTGCCGTAATTCTTCTATCAATACTGTTCATACTCCATATCGTATTCCTTACTGTACATATCTTATTTGTATACATATTCCACTTTACATATGAACATACTCTGCCCTTTTCTGGTTAGATGCTAAACTGCATTTTGTTGTCTCAGTAATTGTACTTTGTGCAATGACAATAAAGTTGAATCTAATCTAATCTAATCTAAAATGCCACTGAAACTGCAAGCACCACAATTTCAGTTTACCAGGCAAGAAGGTTTTTGTAGTACTGATTGCCTTAACAATGAATTCTCTAAGCTCTTCATCATGTCATTGGCCACTCAACGTGGCATTGTACCACCTGCCTAACATTTTTACCAATTTGTTTAGAAAAGATCACCTCACCATCAATATAAATCCTCTCTTCAAACAGTTTCCCCCTACTGATAGCAAAGATATACTTCTACATTTGCTAGGTTTCAGTTTCATCCTTGCCCATTTCATATTGTCATTCAACTTGGTCAACAGCTGATAGTTACATGGAGCAGTTGTTGTAAGCGTTTTCATGTCATCCATATAAGCTCACTTGGAAGATGCTGTCCTGCAGCCTCCCACCACCAACAACCCATTTGCATGCCCTTATAATTACCTCCATTGCCATGATGAAAGCCAAGGGTGCATCCAACCATCTCCAAATGCTGCCAGGGTGTGGTGTAGTTACTTGTGTTGAAGCTCAATGTAAGTAATATGACTTAAAGTAACACTATGCCACAATTTGACACTTTTTGAGGTATGGTTTTATAGGCAACTAGTTTTGGTACCATCCTCAAATTAATTTGATTTGATAGCATATGGTCATGTGAAGGACAGATAAACACCTGTGTCTTCCCCACTAGTCATCCAGAATATGCCCTATGTAGTTCTGTGTACCGGGCTGGAATACCTTGCAAAAATGGAAGAAAAGCTTTCACAGCATGACATTGCCAGCTATACTGCCAAAAGACACCAGTGAGTGTGTTGGCAAGCTTCTATCAGTGTCAACTGGGCTGTTGATATTGCTGCTTTAAAGTGGCATTATGTAGGAATTGTACTTCAGGGTTAGGGTTAGGATTAGCAGTTTTACCTTAAAATAACAGCTTAAAAAAAATTGGGGTGCTACAATGACGTTTAATATGGAGAATCGCCTCCGTGCCATTGCAATACCAGGGTCCGTAGGAATATTACTGGGTTATGTAGGTTTGCCTGAAGCCGATCGGTTACTACTGTCTGCCGAACTAGTAAGTAGCTTATTTGCCGTCTTGCTTTGTCTTGTGTTGCACTTCCTTGATGTTTGACTGTGTTAGGAAAGTTGTTGACTCACTAGTTTGTCATAGTGTCAAAGAAAGCAAATTTCAAGAGGTTTTGCTAGGTTTAGCCACTAGCATCTCGTTAGCAATTAGCAATTCCTACATAATGCCACTTTAACAATGGGTGTAACTACATGTAATTATGATTACGTTTTTAGATTTGACATATTATATGTATTCACTGATTCATTTCTTTGATAAATCAGGCCATGATAGAGCTTAAAGTACAGTCCAAGATTCTGGTGAAAAAATTGTGCGCTCAACAGCCAATCAAATTTCACCCCTAAAGCAATGTGTTGATTAGCTGGAAGTGTTTATGGCTCATTCCGAACCACTATGTTTGTTTCCCATTTACAGAACCAGAGCTGTGTATGAACACCAAAGTTTTGCACAGCTCAAGCTAGAGAAGTGTGAGGAGCAATTCACTGAATAGGATAAAAAGTTTATTGGGTGAGAATCATGGACTGTACCTTTAAGGCTTTAAATAGGACACATAGTTATCAAATGGTGAGAGGAACGTGAAGAGAAAGGAAGACTGGGACGCATTCTTGCTTGAATGGACATTAGTGTCAGACAGAGCACATAGAGTGAGGGAATATGACACTGCCTCTGCTTCTCCATCCATTCCACTCACAAACAGTTCAGCCCCTGATGTCATAAAACACAGCTTTTTTTTTATCAAGGGCAAATACAGTCCGAATTGTTCTGCCTTTAACATGGTGTAATCAAAAATGGTAGTTTATTGCTGCAAGAGACTGCAGTGATTTTTCAATGAACAATTATGTCATGTAGTCATCAGAGCAGTGAAGGATAGATGAACACACCAATTGTTCCCACTAGCCGCCCATACTATGCAAGTAGTTGGACAGATCACCCTAAGATAATGTAAGAAAAGCTTTAACGGCACAACATCACCAACTATATCATCAAAAGACACCAGTTAGCGTGCCGGCAAGCTTTTATCAGTGCCAACTGTGATTGCAAAGTTTTTGCATGCCTTTTAGGTAGTTAGTTTGCTAGACCAAAACTTGCTGATGCTTTAATATTTGCTATTTTGAATCAGTGAAACATTGACTGCCTTATGTGTGTCATCTCCCACGACACCTTTTTCAGACCAAAGCATGCTTTTGTAGGAGGATGTTTTAAAACCAGAGCGGCAAAACACCTCTTGTGATTGTCGCTCCAAAGACTGATTCAATCTATCTATCAAACTATTTAGTTATCCATCTGCCAATGCACAAGTTGAAAGTAAAAGAGAGAGAGAGAGAGAGATTTTGACAGGGTGAACAGGTGATGTTGCAGACTAACATGAGTATGTATAGAAACTTGAATATAATGCCTCCTATCCCCCTATTTACCTATGCACTGTCTACTGACCCCTGTTGGCCAATCTTAAATAGTAACAATGAATTCAGACTAATGCCTGCTTAAATAAATAAATACAACAGAAATGATCTGTGCATGACTACAGGTAAAAGTCTTGTATTCTCCTACATCTATCATTTTGACAAGAATTTGCACAATAATATAATTGACTATAATAAGTCATCTCCATACCAACCGAAGAGGGCACACGTCACCCCGCTACTCATTGAGCTCCACTGGCTGCCTGTAGCTGCTCGCATTAGGTTCAAATCACTTATGGTTGCTTACAGAGTGATTGATGGTTCTGCTCCCTGTTACCCCCAGGATGCAGCGCCCGTCTAATGAGTGTCGTTTAGCACTGCCATCTGTGTACGGCAATCTAGACTATTCTCATTAGTAGTTCCACGTTGGTGGAATGAGCTGCCTAGCACTACCAGAGAAGGGGCGTCCCTCTCTACCTTTAGGAAGCTCTTGAAAACTCAACTCTTCAGAGAGCACCTCCCTTCCTAACTTGTACTTCTACTAGTACTTAACTTGCATTTACAGTAGTTATTCTTGCACTTTTTTCTATTTCTTATGTAAAATAGTATTTATTGTTACACTAGGTCTCTATTGCTCGTAGCTTAATTGTTCTCTCCCTTGTACGTCGCCTTGGATAAAAGCGTCTGCTAAATGACTAAATGTAAATGTCTAAATGTCATCTGAAACTGTAAAGAAAATGATCAGATTGGATTTGGCAAACTGGTACTGCGCTTTGGCCCCACATTTGAAAACATGCTTTTGTGGCATACACAATAGTTGGTTCAAACCTGGCAAGTATAATTGTAACATTATAACATTACACTGTTAACTGCATTCTGATTCTGATTCTGATTCTGATTCTGATATACAGTGTATATGATGATGACAATTTGTCAGCATGTAGAGTAAAGTTCATCCCATGCTGACCAGTTTACTGGTTCTCAGAGGCCCACCCGCCTTGTCCATCAAAACTGGTTTATCAGGAACCTGGGCAACTTGTAGAGTTTCCGTCTTCAGAGCTTAATTTGCATCATAGATGAAAACAGATTTGATTTTGTGAGTAGTTGTTAATAATGACCAGTGATGAGTTTGGTTGGGATTGTATAAGTTTGTCCTAGTTTTTTCACAGTGCACATTCTCATCATCATTCCTCATTGTGCATGTGATAGACAGTAACTGTACTTATCCTTGTTCTAACAATAATACACTAAATGATAACACACTGTCCAATAAATTGTAAGAATGTATTGTTTTCACCGATAAGGCTCTCCTGAAGTCATACACCACATCAGATAATTTGATGTTAGTGCCTTGCCTTTTTTGGTCATGTCCCCCACCCTCTCTTGTCTATGTTTGTTTAAAGAGTAACTTCCTCCCTTGTCATAACATTTGGGTTCAACGTTAGCTCTGAGAAAACTCATGGGCAATGATACGATGGATCTTTTTTTTTGCCCGTGGCAAATGCATCTCTTTGATTAGGTTATATTTTCCCATGTCCCTGGTGTCAGTATTTTATTGTCATGCATCCTTTGTGAAGTAACATCAGGCAACAAACTGCAGTTAATAGGTCTTTTATTGACTTCTGCACAATGTAATTGTGGTCAAGTGACATTTTCGATTTTACTGTATCCCAAGTAGTCTAATGCTGATTAAAAACAGCCCCCTACTGATGGGGGGAAAAATCTTCACTACTTAAACACAAAATGTTCCGCAAGACTTTGTAACAAGGACGCACACATCGAACAACTTGTGCTCTGACACCCGGAAATTTTATCTATGAATTGAATGCTATCATCTAGAACGCACTGTACAGAACTCAAATTCGTCGGCACACTTCCCCAATCTAGTTTGGATGCCAGAAGAACTTGATCGTGAGTCTGTTATCATTTCGCTCCATGATTCAAGCAGATGGCAGACTTTAAATGTGTTCTGATTCCGTATAAGCATTCAGCTGACGACAATTCCCTGAAACATAATTAACTACTTCCATGAGGTTGATAGCTTAGTCCTAAAACAGTCAATAACGGCTAAACAATATTTACCATTAAATATCTGGGTCTGCTTGTTGCATTTATTTTAAAGAATGTTTAGCCCACTGTCACCAGTGACCACAGCCTTGAGGCAAAATGCATTACATTAGGCTGACTATAAATAGTGTCCAGCTAAGAACCTCCCCATAATCTTCGCCATGGCAATGTGTTCTGAACCAATACAAACGAAGCTGATGTTCAGATTGGTGAGCATTTAAATGGCAACAAAACAAACCACCCTTGAGACGTCATCACACGCTGCACATTCATATGCGCACATTTTCATTAGTCTTACTCTGTGGACATAATTTTAAACCGAAAGTATAACGAACGTTTCAAGCTACAACCTATAAGTTAAATATGCGGATGCTGCGCACCTTGTATTTTCTGTGTATGGTAACACTATCTGCGGGATTGCCCATGGGTAAGTTATTAAACTCTACCTTTCTAATTAAATAATCTTAAAACTGAATATTATTTGGAAAAGTCACAATGTGTAATCCTGTTAATGTCCTTTGACGAGCCTTCTGTTTTCTTTGTTTGACCGCATTTTGTTTGTAACTTTATGAAGGCACAGTTATTCGGTATGAGTACAATAGTGTGTTCGGCGAGGAAGAGACATTTCAAGAGAGAATCTTCATTAACGGATCCCCCGTCACACCCAATGGCAATGGAGATGTTCGTACTGGAGTAATCGACGTAATGTCCTTCAACAATGGCAGTTCATCTCTACACGATTCTCTCAGGGTTTTTGCAAATAGTTTCAACAAAACAAAAAGTGAGACCTTTTATAAGCCCCTTTTAGATCTGGTATCTGTATATTCTGTGTCATGTTCATGCTCCTATAATGACATTTGACAATTCCCCACAGAAGACCACACTTACCAGCGTCTTCGAGAGTGCAAATTTAATGGACACCAAGTGATGCATATATCTGACCGGATCAAGCACAATGGGAAAGATTATTTGTCTCTGGACCAAACGACAGACACCTGGGTGGCCTTGGACCCGCAGGCCGTTTTCCTGAAAAAGGAGTTGGACCGCGACAGTGAACGCACAGTGCGTGACAGGATGTGTTTTCAGGAGGCCTGTACGGAGTTGATGAAGGACCTAAACCACTCGTACTCTGCATCCAAAGGGGGTAATGTTGTTCACAACGATTCTTGTATTATAGCCCTCATAGGTTGCTCAGTGACAGGCAGTTGACCTCGAAATGCACCTGATACTGTAAACATTAACTTGTTTTAACTGTGTAGACTTCTTCACCCATGTTAAGTAGTGTTCTAAAGACAAGTGGTGTTAAAAACCTGAATATGTGAAACATGCTCTTTTTGCAACATATTTAGTTTACCGTAGCTCGCTGTGGTTGCATAACAACTGCACATGACACAAGAGGGCTATTTAAATGTAATGAAAATGCCACCTGCAGGGGATGTTTATGAATGCAAATTTATGTTTTTATTGTTTCAGGTTCAGCTACAGTTTTAGCCCCACTCCTGGCAGTACTTATATTATTTGGTCTGGTCATTCTCAGCGTTATGTCTAAACACAGTAAGTACATAGATACTTTTTTTTGTGTGTGCAAAATGTTGTGTTTGACAACTCTCACTCTCGCTCTCTTTCTGTGTGTGTTTGTGTGTGTGTCTGTGTGTGTGTGTGTGTGTGTGTGTGTGTGTGTGTCATAAGATGTCAAAGGTTCTGCTTCACCAGCAGGTAAGAAGTCTGTTGTACCTTCTCTGAATGTGTAAAGATTTACAGAATGTTGAAGATTAGCTAACTTTTGTAATTTTAAAGAAACATTATGCAACTATTTTACCTCAAAATAATAGCTTCAAAATCATTTTGGTGGTACAATGACTTGTAATACAGAAAATGGAACCGGTGCCAATTGCACTATGTAACTTTGGGGCACAGGGCACGACACCTCTCCAGGAACTACGTAATGCTTTAAAGCACCACCTCACACAACAACAACAACTAGACCCATAGCTAAAAGAGGAGGCTAGGGCAGTTTTTATTATTATTATCATATTGGCAGAGGCAATCATAAAAGGCATCATAAAGACATCATAGAAACATGATCATTAAAGGCATCATAAAAACATGATAATTTTCCATAATCCTGTTCATTTCATTGAAAATAATTTTATTTTAATCACTTCTATTTTGTTTGTGTTTCTGTGTATTGGAGGAATGTAAACACAACTTTAAAGAACACTTAACACAAATACACCATGATGCATTGAATATCATGCACTGGAATATTGATTCATATGTTCTAATTTTTCAGACTTTTACATCACTACATAATTAGGCTGTTACCGTTTTTAAAAGCATTTTAATTTTTTGACAACATAAACTACACATTACACATTGTGTGTCCTTTACCGCAAGATTCATTAATCTTTTATTATTATTAGGTAGTTGTTAATTTGTGTACATACTATTTTGCTTTATGGGTGTAGCTCATGGTTTATGACTTGCTGTGTTTCTCTCACAGGGGTTCTGGGTTCAATAGTCCACTATCCAGCTCAAACCTCAGACACTGTCAAGGAACCAGCTATACAACCTTCCCTCTCCATCAAAGCATCCTTACTGAGCAATATGCCTTGATTCCAGTATGTGTAGGCAGAATTTGATGTAAGTTCCAGTCATTCATAGAAATCCTGTGAGGCTCTGCTGATACATCCTGGTTTCCTACCTCTAGTGCCTCTGTAGTGATTTTTTTTTGTGTTATGATTTATATACATAGCTTATGGAAGCTGAATTGCACTGCTAAGATGTATGTGGAAATACACTTATAACTTACAGAAAGGTTTTATTCGATTTGTTGCTTGATGCTTGTGCTCCTGCCACAGCTACTCATTACTGGCACTACTGAGTTCATTAACTTAACAAAACTAACCAGGGAGGTTGAAAATAAGTATTGCACAATTTGGTACTCCCTGAGATGTTTAATTCAATACCTGTGGATAGCTCAGAGCAAACAAAATGCTCTGACAGCCAAAAATTCTGTTTTAGATATGTACAAATGGTATTCTTATTTCAGACCACTTTATGTTTAATAAAACATAGAAATGTTATAGGGTTTAATTGTTCCAAAGACATCTGAATGATATTGTATTTAGACTGCTGTAACCTTGTGTCACTGTTTGCTACTTTAAATTAAAGATAATGTGCTTGTACTATTTTGTGTAATACAATATTTTAAACGTGCAGTTTGTATTGTCAAAATTAAACATGGAAGTGTTAGTTTTTAAGTTAGTTTTAAAGGTTATGTTTAAATACTATTGAAACTGTCATTGTACAAACCAAGAACAATTATTATTATTATTATTATTATAGTAATTGATTTTACTTTAATATGGTTTTATGAATGAAATGACAGCATGATTATTGTTTAATTTTCTCATTGTTGTTTTTACTGTATTTGTATCTGTTTTATAAGTGACTTTTGAAAAAAGTGTCTACTTAGTACCATAATTTGAACTACAACTATGACTGTATTCATAACAACAATGTAGGCTAGGCCAAAAAAATAGACAGAACTTCGTTCGACCGGACTATATTGTTGGTAGTACCACTCAGAGGAAAAATTGTAGCTAAAATATGTTACTTTGTGGATATTGTTCATGTAATCGTGAGAACGTATCGTGTACATTTAAAATGTTTGTTTATAAATAATGATACGCTGTGTTTATTTTAATGATGTAACAAGTTAATATGACATTTTCTAATATTCCGGGTTCGTTATTTATTACGTCATCGCATCCGTCCGGACATTTTTACGCCCTGAACAGCACTGGCTTCAACGGAAAGAGACCCTTTTGCTTGCTAGCTAGTCTCACAAGCAATATTAACTTCTTATGAAACTTACAATTCTTCTCCTCTTTACGTTTTTATAACGAACGATTATATAATTCTTTGGAGAAGTGAGGATGGGGGTACCAAAATTTTACCGGTGGATTTCGGAGCGATATCCTTGTCTAAGTCAAGTTGTCAAGGAACATCAGGTATGATTTTTAGCTAACGTTAGTTTACCGGCCAGCCAGCTAGCTGGGTTGAATTATTGGCACTTGCATTGACGCTAACGCTGTAGTTGTAGTTGCCAACGCTATTAGGAGGATAAATAACCGGCAAAGGTTTAGTTGCTAGCTAAATATAGCTGGCTAGCTAACAGGCCATTAGGAGTTTTTCATCTCCACGTACCTCAGGTTCCAAAACAGACTAGCCCAGCTCGTTGTTTACATAGTTCAAATGCGAAGTCTTATTCACACATTTCCGACAGGATATGCAATGTTTGTGTGCCATTTAGAAAACACAGTTGTAAACTCTTAGTTCTTGTTTATTACATTAATCAGCCAGATCATCCACGTTAAACATGTACTTGGATGTGATCGGTAGCTAGCTAGCATTAGTCCAACAGCTAGCGGAATGTTTGCCCGTCTGCGCGAGACTTGATATCTATTCTATTTTAGTTAGCTATGCTAGCTAGCTAGCCGGTTACCCTAGTTCCAAAGTCAGTTATTGAAAACAAATAACTGGCCTTTGCTCCTATTTTGTTCCTGGTTTCAGATTGATTTTTAATAGCTAACGGGAGTTGGAGAGGTTACGTGTGCTTGTAACCATAAGGACTTTCGTGTTACTAACTTCGCAAGTCAACTGATAAGTCAGCTAAGTGACTACCCTTCTGATCGGCAACCTTAAAATAATTTACAGGCCGACCACAATAATAGCATTACTGGGCCCCAGCACCCGCCAATAATGAGACATTGTGGGAAAATGCAGTCATGGCACCTGAATTGATCAGTTGGTGTAGATGGAATACGTTTAAGGGGGCACTTTGTCTTAGAGAAGATTGCGATAGTACCAGGTGACTGAAATTTCTGTTAAAAATGATTCACCAGTAGTGAGCAAAAGTAGCAAACTCAAATAGTGTGATATTTTTTACGTTAACGATGTGCATATGCAAGGTTTAGAGTTACACCATCGAGTACAGGTCAGAGCTTGCTTACCGGATCCTATGCGAGGTTCCCTGCCGTAAATCAACAATAGGTGCCATTGTGTGATTTTCCATTAATTAAGCAATTGCAGCTATCTAGTATATTAGTGTGGCTAGTAGTAATATACTTTTTATTGTCGCAAAGCCAAAGAACGTTGCACAAATATATTGTCTAAAGTTAAACCTCTGATAATTTCTCCATACCCTTCATATTATTTAACTGCAGATCCCAGAATTCGACAACCTGTACCTGGACATGAATGGAATCATCCATCAATGTTCACACCCCAATGACGAGGATGTACACTTCCGCATCACAGAGGAGAAGATCTTGACAGACATCTTCCACTACATTGAGGTTTTGTTCCGCATCATCAAACCCAGGAAGGTGTTCTTTATGGCGGTGGACGGGGTTGCTCCAAGAGCTAAGATGAACCAGCAGCGTGGCAGGAGATTCAGGTACTCTATGTTAAAGATACTCACACTGCAGTCACATGCATTATGTTTGTCATAGTTATCCACCACAGTTAACGTTACATTTAGCTCTCCTCTTTTTACTGATATTGGTTTTCAGATATCCATTTTTAGTTAAGTCCCAGCTGTGGAGATATTTACCTTTTTTTTTCTTGATTTGTATGCCATAGATCAGCCAAAGAGGCAGAAGACAAGATCAAAAAGGCCCTGGAGAAGGGAGAGGTCTTGCCCACAGAAGCCAGGTTTGACTCCAACTGCATCACTCCAGGTGAGGAGCCACTGTGCTACTTTCTCTCCTTCCTGGGTGGGTGCAAATAAGTATTGCGCAATAAGATAACTACTTATTTGCCTACCCTGTTCAGTGTTTGGTGCCCCGTGAGATGTTTAATTACATGTGTACACGTGGACAGCTGGGACAAATGGTGTACTTCTCTCTGAAGCGTAGCATTTTTCATCTGTTTTAATTGTTCCAAAGGACATTTGAAGTCTCTTCAAACAATGGCATTGTATTTAGATCGCTTTACCTTGTGGCACTGTTTGCTTGATTGTTAGACTTTGGAATCTTGAGGGATGTGGGTGGGTCTTTCTTAACAGTTTTCTTTCCTTACTACTTGTGCTGGACAGGGACTGATTTTATGGCCAGACTACAGGAGCAGCTCAAGTACTTTGTGCACAATAAGCTGTCCACTGACCGGCTGTGGCACGGTGTGAACGTCTTCCTGTCAGGCCATGAGGTGAGAGTCACGCCTCATCGGTGCGCACGTGTGGCAGTTTTGCAACGAGTGGCTCACTGTCTTATAATTTTCTGCATAACACTCCACAGACACCTGGGGAAGGAGAGCACAAGATTATGGAGTTCATCCGATCAGAGAATGCCAAGCCGGGACACAATCCTAACACACGGCACTGCCTCTACGGTTTGGACGCTGACCTGGTAGGTGTCTGCTTCCCACACTAGTATGGTGTGGATTTGGTATACCCTCCACAGCATCATGTGTGACACACGTCTGCATCTGTCTTGAGCTTGAGTGTGCTGTTGACCATATGATGTTCATTTCTGTCCCCGGCAGATCATGCTCGGCCTCACCAGCCATGAACCACACTTCTCTCTCTTGAGAGAGGAGGTGCGCTTCGGTGGGAAGAAGTCTCAGAAAAGGTGTGTGTGTGCACACTTGCGGTGGTGTATCTGAATGTGGGAACGCTATTGGCCGGTTGCCTTAGGGGATTTTAAGAACAATGTTTAAGGCTGTTGCCGTTCATTCAGTCTGATTCCGTTTGAGAAGTGACTATGCCCTTGCAATTGTGACAATAGCCATACACAGATAAAAAAACAGCAGACTGACCGTGAATGTAAATAACTGGGCTTTCATCCTGCAGGATCACGGCTCCAGAGGAGACCACATTTCATTTGCTGCACCTCTCCCTCTTTAGGGAGTACATAGACTATGAATTCTCAGACGTTAAGGTATGCACACTGGCACATTCGAGCACGCTATGAATATACACATGCATTAATAGGAACATATACATAGCAGCACACAATATGTATGTGTTGCACACACACACACACACACACACACACATTTATATACATATACAGACATGCACAGATGTACATGACAAGATTGATGCACCAGAGGCAAGTGAGATTTTTAGCCTTAAACTTGTTAGTTATTGCTATAGCTGAAATGGTCTTTAATTGCTATAATTATACTTAAAATAACTCTAGCCCCATGTTGGTCATAGTTCATTCACCACAAGCTTGAGTTATGTTATGCTATCCTTGTGTCTCCCCTCAGAAAAAGATCCCCTTTGAATATGACCTGGAGCGGATCATCGACGACTGGATCCTGATGGGTTTCCTGGTGGGCAACGACTTCATCCCTCACCTGCCTCACTTGCACATCAACCACGACGCTCTGCCTCTGCTCTACCGCACCTACATCAGTGTGCTGCCCACGCTCGGGGGTCAGTAGCGCGCCCCACGCCATCCTAACGCACGTCGCACACAGCACCCTAACGCACGTCACACACAGCACATTTATGATAAACGCAGCTTCCACCTGCCCCCCAAGCCATCAGCACTCAGCAGGGTGGAGCACTGGTTTCTCTCTGGTCCTCTGCGGCTGTGCATCGCCCTGTTCAGGCAGCAGAGGACCACTGCTCCTTATACAAGCGGCTCGTGTGTGTGTGTGTGTGTGCGTTATGAATTGTAGACAAAATCAAACTTGAAATGAAAATGCTTTAGTCAATTTGACAGTATTGATTTTTTGTTCATATCTATTTTATGTGATCTTTGATAGGGTACCTTAATGAGAACGGCTTTCTGAATCTTGTTAATTTTGAGAAATACTTGGAGAAGCTGTCTGAGGTAAGCAAGAGACATCATTTTTAAACTAAAGTAACAGAACACGGTGTAGTAAACAAACTTAAACAGAAGCAACTTTGTCATGTTGTGTCCTGTGCTGGCTTTTGGTTTCCAGTTTGACCGTGAGCACTTTAATGAGGTGTTTGTGGACCTGAAGTGGTTTGAGAGCAAAGTGGGGAACAAGTACCTGAATGAAGCTGCTGGTCGAGCTGCAGAGGAAGCGCGCAGCAAAGACGTCAGGAAGAGCAAGGTGAGCATCCCTCAAACCATCCACTAGAAACAGCTCTACGTGCTTCAGTTTTATAGTAACCATGCCACTAATGGCGCTTTTAGGGGAACATGACTTGATTTAAAGGGATAAACGGTGTCTTTGTTAGTCTTTTTCTTGATATCTCATGTTGGTTGCTTAATTGTTTTGCCATGGTCTGTGTTTCCTGAAGTAAATAAAGAAACCAACTGAATCAGCTGAACTGATTAAGTAAGAATGTTTTCATGTTGCATCTCCTCTGTTGGAATTCTGCTTTATGTTACCAGTCACAGGAGGACTCCCTGTGTCTCGCTGCTCTCGACAGTGGAAAGGACACCGGTGGCGTCCAAAGCAGAGGTACCCATAGTAATCTAGTGCAGGCTTGCTGTGATTTTCATAGGGGTGGATTCCTATGGAATGTTTTCACTGTAACCCACCACTGTTCCTTGTGTCTTCCATCATCCCACAGAGTGTGCGGAGGAAGATGGTGAGGAGGAGGAGATATTTGAGGTGGAGTTCCGGCAGTACAAACGCATGTACTATATGTCCAAGATGGGTGTGGAGGTCGTCTCGGAGTGAGTTAATTACATGTCCCTCAGCAAGCTGACAGGCACAAAACAGTAGCATCCTATGTTGAATAGTGTGTTGACAAAGAATTATCACATAGGTGAGCATCTAGAATCTCCCAGTGTCTGTGTGTTTACGTTACTTTGCCTTTTGTCCTTCCAGTGAATTTTTAGCCGGCCAAGCCAAGTGCTATGTCGAGGGAATCCAGTGGATTCTTCATTACTATTACCATGGGGTTCAGTCATGGAGCTGGTAAGGGAGTTGTGTGTGTGTGTGTTTTAGTGGAAGCATTAACCCAAAGCCACCGTTTTGCATTTTATATGATACTTTCAGCATTTAGAGTACCCAGAAATAAGAACACAATTAATGTTTTCAGCATTTTTACATTAGTCTCTTTCTAAATGTGCTCTGCCAAACACCCCTGTCGGTAGTCTCATTTATCAACCACACAATTGTCATAGGCCACTAGGTCTCAGGCTTCCAACTCCCGACCAATAGGGGGCACTAGTTCACACACTTGACTTTACCTGTTGGCCCTCTTTAAGTGATGTCTCAGACGATTCATTGGTGATTCCTTTGTCAGGTATTACCCCCACCACTATGCCCCATTCCTGTCTGACGTGAGGAACCTTGGTAACCTCAAGCTGACCTTTGACATGGGGACACCCTTCATGCCTTTTGAGCAGCTGCTGGGCGTCCTGCCAGCAGCCAGCAAAGATCTTCTGCCTCAGAGCTACCAGGTAACAAACACAGACCTATTTATGCAGTTACTCATACAGTAGTGTTCCAATATGTGTACACACAAAACATGTGTATATAGACACACACACACACACACACACACACACACACACACACACCTGTAATTGATCAACAATGCAGAGAAAAGACTGGACTTGTACATGTATTTGTGAAATAGGTCTTAAAAACACTTGTGAAATAGGTCTTAAAAACACTTCAGCATTTGTTTGCAGTAGTGAGCAATATTATTCTAAATTGAATTCACTATTCAGAGCTTCATATTCATACATATTTAACCATACATGATATTAAAAAAATCCTTGAAGAGGCCATGTGAATATTTTCCCATGGAAAAGTCATGCAATGGCTACTTGGCTAATTTTGTTAAAATGAAATAAAAGCACCCAAAAGAAGACAAGGCATTCAAATCAGCCCCAGATAATCTAGGACATCAGTTAATAATTCAGTAAACAATAAACAATTTTTTGTTTTTCGATATATTGGCCATGAGCTCTCTCTCCCATACTGAACGTTGCCTTGTCTTCTCTGTTTTCAGCACCTGATGACATCCCAATGCTCCCCCATCATTGAGTACTACCCGCAGGACTTCAAAACAGACCTCAATGGCAAGCAGCAGGAGTGGGAGGCCGTGGTGCTCATCCCCTTCATAGATGAGGTGACTGTCTGAGCGACGTGAGGCTGCCAGAGGGTTAATGCAGGGCTGCTGAACTAGCAGGGTTCCTTGGGCTTCGCACAGCAGAATACATGAGAACTTGTAGAGATTCACATTGAAACCTACAGCACTTTGGGGTGAAGTGTGATGGACATTTAAAACGGCTCCAAGTGACCCTTCACCGTTCAATTTAACTTTTGCCTGGTTTGGCCCCCTTACCTGTTTATCCACTTGGCAAAATTGGCAGGCAGGGATTCTTGTATCTTAACACTTTCACATGGATTACATTTTTCCTAAAGATAGCACAGCCCAGCAAAGTCCCACAAATTTCTTTAAAAAAATGTTTTTCTCATACTGTGAAAATGATTAAGCTTAAGAAAACATTGCTTACCACTGCTTTAACTTGAAGTGACGATGAAATCATCAACAGCAGCTTATCAGTACTGCCAACATGATCAATCTCGCAATTAATTTAATTCAGGTTGAAATATTTGATAGCTTTCATTTCCTGATATATGTGTGTGTGTGTGCTTCTCCCAGAAATTGCTGCTTGCTGCTATGGATCCTTGCAATGAAAAGTTGAACAGGGCAGAGAAGGCCAGGAACAGACACACAGAATGTGCCGTCTACTCTTTTGACAAAGAGCTGGACTACCCCTACGACTCCTCTTTACCGGGAATATTGCCCAACATTGTCCACTGCCATGTAAAGTAAGTATGAAGCCAAGTGCTCAGACAGCATCTATATCCTCCAGTACGCATGTGTGTTTTCTTCCTCCTCTGCACCGCCTCGGTTGGGTTAGAATATGCAATCAGTGTTTGGCACACGTGTACTTGTTTGGTACAGGTGTCCTTGGCTGACAAAAGTCTGACCGGTGTAAAAGCAACAGCATTCCTTTTCGATAATATAAAAAGAGAGAGTGTGCAGGCATCTTTTTGTGCCCACTGTGGAAGCAGAGATAATGTAGTTTTGTGGATCACTGCATGTATGCCTGTTAAATACCTCTTTGAGCAGTTGTAGAGCACTCCGTGGCTTCTCTGGGAGGTCTGACCGGTTTGATCGGCTGTTTTCAGAATCACCGCGGTGCCCATGGATGCCTGGCATGTGTCGCTAAACCATGTGGGCCGGCAGATAGACACGGGGGCGCTGTACTTCTGTGGTTTCCCCACCCTGCAGCACATTCGTCATAAGGTGAGCCTTGCTAGCCTGCTGCATGCACGAGCCACTGCTCTCAACTCGAGCTAACCACCCACCCAAGGTTGAAGTGGCAAGCTAGAAATCACTCTGTGTCTTCAGAGATGAGGACTTTGTGACAAAAAGACATTGAAGGACCTACATTTAGTATGATTTTATTACAGCCCTGTTACTCCTCTCGTTACCTGTCCGCAGTTCTACAAGAAGAAGGCCGGGGTGGTGGTGTTCCAGCAGAGCAGTCGAGGGGAGAACACGATGTTGGACATCTTACCCAGCCAGGAGGGGGAGCCGGTAAGCCATCATCCATTCTTGTTGTCATAACCCACCCCTTAATTCTAAGTCTAGTGTCGAACACTGAACACAACATTCCAAACTCAACTCCAAACTCCTTTGGATTCAGGGTGAGGTCACAATCACTGTGGTCCTCAAATCTTGATCTAATTGGAGTGCCTCCTCTGCTTCTCTCCCAGGTGTGCGATGAAATAGCTGCCAACACTCTGGGGAAGTCGCTGTTTGTGAACTGGCCTCATCTGGAGGAAGCCCGTGTGGTGGCGGTGTGTGATGGAGAGACCAAGTAAGAGGCATTTTCCTGTGGCTCCACAGCTAGTCTCTAACTCTGCTGTCTGTTATGTACTTTGATGTGCATATATCATATAACGGACAGCAGAGATATATATGCTATAGGAAATGCCCACCTTAGAACTGTTGTTTGTTACTGTCTATTTCCTGTTACTGTTTTTTCCTTACTTATTTCTTGTTTCTTTCTCGCTCTCTCTCTCCCCCTCATCATCATCATGCTAAGGTTTTTCCTGGAAGAACCCCCAGGTGTTCAGAAGCTGTACCTGGATAAGACTACCCCACCCATTAAAGTGTCTTACCTGAGTGACAAGGAGCAAAAGGACTGGGAGAAGGATGTGCAGGGCCTCACTGAGCAGTAAGGGGCACCCTCTTTGACACTTCTTTTATCGCTAATTGCTTTATCACACCGAAGTCAACTCAACTCGCTCTTGTGTTTCTGTCCTGAGTAACTTTGTGGTCTTGTTTCCAGTTTCGGTAAGCGTAAGGGTGTCGTGATAAACCAGACGAGGGTGGTGGTGTACGCCCAGCTGCTGACGGGCAGGAAGTACGTGCCCGGCCAGGACGGAAAGGTGCACCTGGAGAAGCAGTGGGCTAAGCAGGTCCTGCCCCATGCCTACCAGACCATCGTCAAGGTTAGGGGCCCTCGGGCTTGACTTCTCCTGTGTCTCCTGTCATCGTCTCCCTCTCCAGTGGGCTCTCATCTGCCCAGTGCATTGTTTTGTTGCATCTTCTACTGTATGTTCTTCTCCCTATGCCCCTCGTCCGTTCTCATGTCTCTCTCTTTTTTTTTTATTATATTTTCACAGGACCTCAAGACCTTCGACTCCTCTACATCTTGCTTCACAACACTCGAGGAACTGTTTCCCCCTGCCATCACCGTGTTTATGGTGGGGAATCCATACTACGGAGCCATGGGAGAGGTATGTTCTCTTTAGCTCTCATATGAAATTAGGACGCCTGACATATCACAGTTGTGACATTTTATCATACCTAGCTGTCCCATGAATAAGCAAGATGTTGTACGGCTGTTTGCTGCACACATACTCTGTAAACGATGTGTACGTGTTTTTGTGTGTTGGTAATTCTGTTTATTCTGTCCACGGTGAAGGTCCAAGACTCCAGTGATGTCATCAGCGAGGGCCGGGTGCGGGTGGTCTTTACTGTTCCCTGCGAGCCGCAGCTCGATGCCTTAATCCAGAACCAGCATGTGAGTGCCCCCATCCTGGTCATATGCACCTGCACACGGGGGTGCCCAGCCCTGATTGAGGAGGTGCCCTCACCCGATGGGTTTAGCTGGAGCTCAGATTCAAAGACACAACTGACACCTTAATTGTGCCTATTTGATGATAAATTGTGTAGGTTATGTAGGCAAGAAACATTTGTACAATTCTTTGAAATAGTACTGCAAATTGAGAATCTCAAATAAATTGTAGTTTAGCTTGTGTTGTTGACGATAAGACACTACCTTTGTGTCAAATGTGTTACTTTTAGAATGGGTCTCTTATTGTGTTATCTTTACTAGTATGCCTGTTTGATTAAATGTCATTTGGTTCACATCTCAACCTGTAGGACTTGTGATGCATGATCTCCACAAAGCCAGTATAGGCAGCCCTGCCTTAAACTTTCCCCTCTAGTATTAACATTTGCTGCTTCCTTCTTGCGATAACTTTGTTCTCCTCGATCCTGCGGCAGAAATACTCTGTCAAGTACTGCCCCGGCTACGTCCTGGCCTCACGTCTGGGCATCACCAGCTACCTCGTCTCCAGGTTCTCCGGAAGCATCTTCATCGGAAGGGGCTCCAAGAGAAAGTGAGTGGAACCTTTTCTTTCTTTTTAAGATGGTACATTTTGCACACAGTGTTTAAAAAGTGCATGCCTAGTGTTTATACTTAAAATTACTTTTTTAAATTACTTAAATGCACAGTGGCAAAGCCACCGATTTGTTGTTCTTGTTTCTGTAATGAGCAGTTAAATAAAAATGTAAAATGTGGGAAAGAATATTTTACACTAAATTTATTTAATATTGTGTTGGTCATATTTAAATCATTCATTACGTTTTGTTGGGAAAAAAAGAGGATAAAAAAAAAAAATCGCATATCGAATCGCAATCGCAATATTTTGGTAAAAAATTGGTGTTGGGAGTTATGGTGTCTCCTCCGTTCTGTATGTGGTGCCAGCGGAGTGTTTGGGAGTTATGGTGTCTCTTCCTCCCCTAGTCCTCACGGAGAGCAGAAGTCTAACGCGGGTCTCAACCTCAAATTCAACAAGAAGAACGAGGAGGTGCCGGGCTACACTAAGAGGACAGAGAAGGAGTGGCTCTACTCTTCTGCTGTGGAGGAACTTCTGGCCGAGTACCTTGAGAGGTGTGTGTGTGTGTGTGTGTGTGTGTGTGTGTGTGTGTGTGTGTGCATTTCCCTGCCCTTCCCAGCTGTCGTATCTCTTTTTATATGAAAGCTTTGGCTCCGATACATTACAATAATATGAATGTTAACACGTGTCCTCCCCCAGATTCTCAGAGGTGTTTGACCTCGTGTCCAGGAACAGTCATGACGACGTCTTCTACGAGGATGACATCTGGCCTGGAGAGGATGAGAATGGGTAACTTTCAGAAGATAACACCCTCTCCACCAATGGACTCACTGAGGCTTTAGTTACCATGGGGTAGATACTGATGGTGGAATCTGTTTCTCTTTGCACAGTGCGGAAAAGGTGCAGGAGATCACCAACTGGTTAAAGGCCCACCCTGTCAGCTTCTGTGCCAGAGTGTCATGTGACCTCCAGATCCTGGATGGCGCTATCGTGGAGAAGATTGAGGAGGAGCTGGAGAAGGCCAAGGTAAGAGATGGGAGCTTGTGTGTGGCCAGTACCAGGCCTGGAGCTTGACCTTTGGCGGGGCTTTCTTTTTTGTAGGGCATTAAGACCACATGTAAGGGCATCAAGGCAGTCAAGGACAAGAATCGTGATTTTTATATCACTGATTTTGATTAATGAATTTTGCACTGAATGGTAAAACACATGAATGCCCTATCCCTCTTGTTCTTCCTTGGCATGCTTTCTGAAAAGAAGCAAAGTTATCGGGACAGCCTATGTAGTGGCAATATTTGATAAGAGTCTTTGTAACTTTGTAACATATAGACGAAATTCTGTAAAGTTATATCCGGACACCTCGTCATAACATTAACATTAGAATTATTTATCGGATTGCTAGCTGTGGAATTAACAAACTTCATTTGATTAACACGAACTTTAGATAATGGTGCTTGCAGAACTAGCCATTAACACCAGAACTGCCATCAGCATTTGCCTTGCTTCCTTGGCTATTCCCATGATATAGGGCGTCA
This sequence comes from Clupea harengus, assembly GCF_900700415.2. Taxonomy (NCBI): domain Eukaryota; kingdom Metazoa; phylum Chordata; class Actinopteri; order Clupeiformes; family Clupeidae; genus Clupea; species Clupea harengus. The sequence goes on along the minus strand of NC_045173.1, from coordinate 22,735,906 downwards.
AAGTTTGCAACGGATACATTTACAATGACATTTTCCATGCTGGTGAAATTCCTGCACTGGCCTGTACTCTAGGAAATGTTGTGCATTGTTGGGTGCATGTGTGCCAATGTCATTTCTGTTTGTTCTGTTTTCAGATGAAGAAGAGCAGCAAAAAAGTGCGGGTCACTGTGAAGCCACATCTGCTCTACAGGGTGAGTTCCACCACATATGAACACCACCAAGATCCCCTGTGGGGGTGTGGGTGTCTGTGTGCATACCTCTGTGTTTTTTTTAACTGAACAGAATGTAGTGTGTGCTTAGTGGGGTTGCCTGTTGGTGCTCCATGACTGAAGTGTATTGGCTGTGATCGTGTGTGTGTAGCCTCTGGAGCAGCAGCATGGAGTGGTGCCTGATCCCGATGTGGAGTACCGGCTCTTTGACCGTGTGGTGAACGTGAGAGACGGCTTCTCAGTCCCTCTCGGCCTGAGAGGCACCATCATCGGGATTAAAGGAGGTAACTGTGCGCCCTTGTAACTACATGCGCACACACACACACACACACACACACACACACACACAAGCAGATACACACACACACACAGACACAATGTGGCTGGAATATCTCTTGTTGTGGCCAAGTCAGAAAAATCAACATTATGCTTTTACACATAACGCAATAATTTCTCATGCATTTCCAATTTCAGAAAATGCCTTAAAAATATTTTTCTAAGCACAACTCCAACTCCACTTTGTGTTCTCCCATGGTTCTCTATCTTTATCTGTCTGTATCTGTCTATCTCCTTCCCCACTCCAGCGGAGCGTGAGGCTGAGGTTCTGTATGAGGTTGTGTTTGATGAGGAATTTGCAGGAGGACTCAATATCAGGTACGTGCTCTCTGGCTCTCTTTCAATACCCACAGGCATTTACAGGTTCAGTTCAGCAGTAGGGCACCACGTAGATGGGTGGACATGATACGAGAGTACTTGTAGAGCTGAAGGCATACGAGCAGGGCGCACGAGCTGGCTTGATTATGTTGGAATAATGGACCTCATTCTCGAACGCAGTTAAGAAAAAGTTAAGTAGAAATTTCTTCTTAACTCCACTTACGAAGTTCCCGGGACAATTCTGGCATTCATGAAAGTTTTCTTATCTGGGATTCATTCTTAGCTAAGAACAGGATTTTAGAACGTGGAAAAGCAGTCGTAGATAGGCCAGATTGGAGTGCGCCCATGTTCTTAAGGGCTGATTTTGTGACCTTGCCAGCTATACTGCCAAAAGACACCAGTTAGTGTGTTGGCAAGCTTCTATGTCAGCTGGGCTGTTGGTGATTGTTCCGGAGCTGCATATAAGTATATTTATTAGACAAACAACAACAACAATTGCAAGTCAGAAAAAGTGAAGTGAAGCAATATTAAACACATCGCACAAGGTTTATATAGACAGAAGTTGAGTGTTCAGCAGGGATAACCACGTGGTGGATTTCTGATGTCCGAGGCAAGGATGGAAGTTTTGCACAAGGTCGGAAGAAGCACAGTTCGACCCTTCTTATCACTTCTGGTCTAAACATGCTCTTGTACATAGGCAGACTAAGTGGCACCTAATATTCTAAGTTACACACACACACACACACACACAAAAAAGCCATGTTCCTGCTTTCATAAGCACATGATTCATCCAAGGAATATATTAATACAAGGCACTTGATTCATATATTCTTAAGTCATTAACAGTGATGGGAAATTATCTCCATCAGTCCCTCCTTTTATCCGTTTCAATGGATAATTCAAAATCACAAATCATCTTTCTTAATTCGTCAATTATCAATTTCAATGGATAACTTCAAAATCATCACTCTGAGCTTCATCACATGGATTTTCGGAACAGAGATCATTACTGAGCATCACTCCATATCATCATAAGTCTATCATTTAAAATGTCATCATATTTCTCATCACACATTTGTATACTTTGCATTTGTAGGCCAACATAGTGGGTGTCGACTGTGCGTGTGTCATTAGCTCGCCTAGGCTTCAGATAACAATCAAACAAGGCCTCTTTGCTGTGTCCTTGAAGGTCTTCTGCAGAACACATCGCCTTACCCTGTGAAATATTTTCCCTAGCTATGTTTCCCTGCCCAGAGGCCACCCTTCCTTCTATACCCTTCCTTCAGAGGCCTTCTCGTCTTCTTCCACCGAACACGCTTCGGGGCTTTAGGAGAGACACTAGCTCTCCTTTACAGGCTTAAGGAAGGTGACTGCGCCCAGGGGACTAGAACATTCGTTAGGAAAATATCTCTGAGAATAACATGTGATATATTAAAGCCACAATATGGTTTCCGACAGTGCCATGGTACCCTTAAAACAGTTTTACAGAGAAATAGTATAAATATAATATATAGTTAAAATTAATAAAATGCTTTGGTAAAAAGCATAAAGTTAGTCTCAACCCCAAGAAAAACTATACTAGCGTGCATGCGCAACAAACCAACAATATACTCACAAACAGCTCGAAGTCCACCCCCTATAGATCAATCTCAATTCCTTCACTCTCGGCTCTCCTCGCTGGCAGGCCCTGGCCTCCTTCCAATTCATGGAGGTCTTTAGAAAAACTGAGTCTCGTACTCCTCCGTACGTTTCAGATCCTGATCATTAGCCCAGCGTGGAGAGTCGATAAGGTTGTTGGAATCCCGGACACGAGCCCCCAAATATGTTAGGTGAAAATTCACCCTAGTTACCTCAGGACTCCCAAGCTGCATATAAGTATATGTATTAGACAAACAACAATTGCAATCGGGCTCACTCCCAGCACAAGGCTGAAAGTGAAGCAATATTAAACACATCGCACAAGGTTTATATAGAAAGAAGTTGAGCGTTCAGCAGGGATAACCACGTGGTGGATTTCTGACGTCTGAGGCAAGAATGGAAGTTTTGGAATGGAATGGAAGTTCTTGCACAAGGTTTTGCACAAGGTCGGAAGAAGCACAGTTCGACCCTTCTTATCACTTCTGGTCTAAACATGCTCTTGTACATATGCAGACTAAGTGGCACCTAATAATCTAAGTTACACACACACACACACACACACACACACACACAAAAGCCATGTTCCTGCTTTCATAAGCACATGATTCATCCAAGGAATATAAGTCACAATCTACAAGGCACTTGATTCATATATTCTTAAGTCAATAACAGTGTTTGGAAATTATCTCCATCAGTGATGTTTGCAAGGTTGTTGCATGCCTTTTAGGTAGTTAGCTTGCTAGTTAGGTCTGCGTTTACTGGACCGGTGCTCGCTTTCCGCTTTGACATGATTTTGATCAGTCTCAAGTTGTTTTCGCGTTGCCTGTGGATTCTGTGTGCACATGGCTCTATAGTCCCTTATAGAGCTGGTGGGGCGTTTATGTATGCAAATTTAGGTGTACGAGAAAACACATTTCCACGCATTCATGAACCCGGCATCCAGATCTTTCTTAGAGTTGGTCTTACAAAGTTCGCAAGAAGATATTTAAGAAGACAATTAAGAAAATGTTCAAGAATGAGGTCCAATGATCTTTTGCTTGCTTGCGTGCGTGCGTGCGTGTGTGTGTGTGCACTACTGCCAGTGTTTGCTTTTATTTTCTCTTATCATGTATGATTGTGTGCTTGCACTGAGCCTAATGTTTTCTTCTCTTTTTCTGTGTGTGTGTGTGTGTGTGTGTGTGTGTGTGTAGGTGCTCAGAAGGCCGTGGCTACCGGCTGCCGCCCAGTGCCTTAATAAACCTGAGCCATGGCTGCCGTCTGGAGCAGGGCTCCCACAAGCTCACTGCCATCATCAAGCCCCAGCCATCCGCTTCCTCCCAGCATCCACACAAGGGCCAGCTGGCCGGCCTCAACCACTCCCCCCGCTCCCCATTCATACCCACACAGGTGAGAGACACACACACACACACACACACACACACACACACACACACACTCACACTCACACTCACACTCACACTCACACTCACACTCACACTCACACTCACACTCACACTCACACTCACACTCACACTCACACCCGCACCACCTCAAATACATATTATGGAAAGTCATGTGACTTGTCTCCAATAATCATATTTTATACCCCAATCAAATTGTGTGCTTAATTCCGTAGTTAAGGGTGTGATCTGACGGAGCATTTCCCTTGTTCTTGCAGCAGCAGAATGGCAAAAGCTTTAATCTCAGGGCTGACACTCAGGGCAACAGACACTCTCCTCACAAGGCCCTCAACCAGAAGAACCAGCAAAAAGTCAAGGTGCGTGTCCGTCTGTCTATGTCCTGTGCTAATGGGGTCTGTTCTATTTTCTATTGATTGACGATTTTGCATGTGCGAAGTGTTTCTCCCCTACTGTGTTGTATACTGACAGCAGGTCCTCTCTCTGTTTGTGTCTGTGTGTGTGTTCGCGTGTATGTATGTGCGTGCGTGTGTCTGTGTGTGTGTCTGCGTGCGTGTGTGTGCGCAGGGCTCTGGTAAAGACGAGGAGTACAGCAATGTATGGCAGGCTCTTCAGAGTTCTGCAATGCCCGAGAAACCACCAGCTCACTGGCAAAATAATGTGAGTGAACGTAGCCGCTGTTTGCTTGTAATGGACACACAGTTCTGCATGTCTGTGTAGGTGGGCGGGCCGGTGATTTATTTGTACATCCCATGCGAGTTGTGTAAGGCATATGTGTTTTAGTGTGGGTGTCAGTTTGCACCCTACACATGGCTGTGTGTGTGTGTGTGTGTGTGTGCGGACATCTGCGTCTTTCCTGACTCCACTGTTGTGTTTCCTAGGCTGGAAAGGGCAGCTTTCCCACAGGATCAGCCAGTCCGCTGAGCCAAAGCAAGAGTCAGGGCAGCGAGTCCCAGGTCTTCCAACCCACCAACAAACCAGTACGTACTCTCCTATAAAGAAACACATCGTCCCCACAGCACCGTACCCCATAAACCTGTAATCCCCATAAACCAGTTCACAAAATTCACAGCCTTACAGCAATGAATACATTATTGCCATAAAACAGTATCTGAGCCCAGAAGATCCAAAGCGATCAATTCAAACAATTCCTCTTAAAAAAAAAAACTGAACACAGTTGCCAGGGACATAGACACTATGCATAATCCCCTATAAACCACAGAGCAGCTGTCAGGGCTCTTGTATATCACACTTCCCCTTTTACAGTCCACCCAGCCATTACTTTGTAACTGCATTGCAGCAGGGGTTTTTCAATCCTGTTCTTGGGACATTCCTCGATCTGTGTTTTCAATCTTTCTTTGGTTTGGGTAACAAGGCTGGATAACTAATCGGTGGCACTAATGCTTATCTGAACCCACCTGGTTTAGTCATCCAAGACCTTTTTGATTACACTGATCGATCGGGTGTGCTTAGAGCAAGGAGAAATGGGAAGATTTTCAGTGCACTACAAGGAGGGTATGTAAGGATAGTTGCGCTAGTATCTTGTGAGCATGTGACATGTTTTGAGATGGTATCTTTCAGAGCGAGTGTGTTTTGGAGGCCGAGCTGCCAGCAGGACAGGGAGCAGAGCAGTTCACTGATCTGGCAGTAGGCAGCGAGCTGTAGAGCCAGCCTTTCAGCCTGAGCATGAAATCAACCCTTCAGCATTCCACTGATGGGAAGCAATAATAAAAAAAAAAGAACTTTATCAGTGCAGCACTAATGCAACCATAGTTTATGTGTTGGATGTTAAGCTAGTTCAGTGTAACTTTGGTTTTTTTTTTTTACTTATTTTATCAAGAAATCATTATCTTGGAGTCAAACATGTCACGCGATTTTACATGTGGCCAATTTATGATGTTTTTAACCAAAATGTTTTATTGTAATATGCACTGTATGTATTTCATAACGTACTGGGAGGTGGAAATTTGTGGATGGAAAAACACTGTCTCCCAAAGGTTATGACGAGTCAATCAGATAATCCATGAATTAATATATGTATGTATAATATTTCATAATTTATTAATAACAAAATGAATAAACCTTTTTGGGGACCAGACAGGTTTTGTCTATACATGAATGCCTTCTCCCCTTTAAATAAAACCTGAAATGTTTATTCTCATCTCAGTGACTACTCCATAATCCTTAATGTTTATTCTAATCTCAGTGACTACTCCATAAACAGCCTAAGAAACACAATGGCATGAAAAACAGCATTGGATCTTGCACACTTCTCTGTCATGTTTATCCTTACAGAATCAAAATCAGAATGGGATTAGTTTTCATCAACTAACATTTAAAATGTATGTATTTTTACACTTTTCTTTTTTTTTTTACACTGCAACATAGAACCCAGGAGGCATCAGGTTGTTGAAGAGAAATGAAGACTTCAATTTAGTGCCACCCCAGAACCAGCCAAGCAAGGTGTAGTACTGTTCCTTATGGAATGCATGGCATGTCCTATATGCTAGACACATCCGCATTCACGCACAAACACTAATATGTTCATCACCCCGCCGTTTACTCAATTTACATTGGACCATTTCAGGCTTCTTCAGAGTTTGAGGATCTGATCGCTAATCTGAAGATCACTAAGGGGAATGGGCCTGTTCCGCTGGTTCCGCTGGTTCCTCCCAAAGAGCCAGCAGAACAATCAGGAGAGCCCCTGTCACCACAGTCCTTTGCCATGGTACCCACACCCTCAGACTGTCCTCATATTTGTTTTTAAATCCCTTTTTAAGTTATTGAGTTTGCGCTTGAGTGCAGTGTTTTTTTTTTTATGGAAATATATTCCATGTGTTAATTGCTGTAAGATGTGTCTGCTGTGATTTAATGTGATGTGATTGACTGTAAGCGCTGTTGTTCCTGTGGGCTTGTTTGCAGAAGGGAACTCTGATGCTCAAAGAGATGCTCAAGATTGACGGCCCTCGAGGCTCCTCCTTTGCTGAAACACCCAACTCCACACAACAACAACAACAGCAGCAGCAGCAGCGTAGGCGACCTTCCAAAAAACTAGGTACTCCATCTCTTAACCCTAGCACTGAAGCAGTACAGTCTGTGCGCATTGTCTTATCCGTGGGCCTTCATCTCACCTCTGGAACATGTTTGAGTTGAGCTGAAGCTCTCTACACTGAGCCATGCTTGTGTCTCACCTGGCACCCCTTTCCACAGCTGCAAAGATGAACTCCCCCCAGGGGGACTCCCCCGGGGCCCCTCTGCCCTCTGGGCTCCCGACGCTCCACCCCAGTGTGATGGGAGCGGAGTTGGGGCGCGTCTGCATGGGCCACGGCATGGCCCCGCCCGAGTTCACCTTCCTGTGCACCCCTCAGGTCAGCTTAGCAGCCAGTTCTCACTCTCACTCTCACATGCTGCAGAGGCACACACACACACACACACACACACACACACACACGCTAGAGGGAAGAACCAGAGTCAGTTCAACAATGGAGAAAAACCTTTTCCGTGCAATTACTGCCACTCACATAATTTCTATATGTCCCCCCCCCCCCCCCTTCTCGGACCAGGGTCTGTCGGTGTGCCAGGTGAAGCTGTCCAGTGGTCTGCTGGTGCACGGCCCTCAGTGCCAGTCAGAGAACGAGGCCAAAGAGAAGGCAGCTCTGTTTGCCCTGCAGCGCCTGGTCAGTTCTGCTTCTCACTCCTCTAACCGCAGTTCAGCTGGAGACAACCCAGCACTAACCAAAGTTCAGTTACAGTGAAACATAGGATTTTCCCTATTTTTTTTTTAGGTTTGTTTTAGTTATTTGTCATTGGGTAGGTAGAATTCGATGTTGAGAATGCCACAGTTGAATTTGAGCTGTGCCTGGCACGTCAAGCTAACAATATTTGTGATGTAGTGTAATACAACTCAGTTTGCCATTTTGGCAGTTTTCCTCCTTTTATTAACAATAATAATAATAATAATAATCCATTGATTTTTCTGTCCAGAACTCTGTGGGTTCTGGGTTCCCCCTGCCCCCACCTCTGTTCCCAGGGGTTCAGCCAATGCGGCCGATGGCACCCCATCCCTCTATGTTTGCTCAGCCTCCCGGTGAGTGGATTCTGAACATTCTGATTTTGGGAAGAAATTGGGTCACTCATTGTCATTCACCAGGCTACTGGATTTTCAGAAAATGAATTCAGTCTGCTGGTGTAAGGAGTGTGATGACAAAGGGGCAGTAAAGTTCATGCGTAGAGGTCATAAGATCTGAGGGTGTTACGTGTGCCGTGAAAGTGAGGTAAATATTGTGTCTCTCTGCCACTCACTCTCCTTTGTCTGTCCGTACAGGGGCTCTCCTAATGCCACCCCAGGCCTATGGACCCCTGCCCTGGGGCATGCCTATGCTCCACCAAGGCCAGCCCTTCTTTGGCGGCACCTTTCCTGGGGCGCACGTCCCCCCACCCTCTGTCCCCATCGGATCCCACAACCAGTTTGTGCCTCTCCAGGTCAGGCATCAGAACCATACTTTCATAATCACATCCTCACGTTACACACACACACACACACACACACACACACACACACACCAACCACAAGTGTGTGTGTGTGTGTGTGTGATCAATTTACGTGTTAACATTTCCATGTATAACACACCCCCATGCCAGGAAAGTTATAAGTTATTTTCATTAAAAAATATCAGTATTAGCGGTTTCTTTTATGGTTTAGGTGTACTAGTACCTTTTACATTCAGTTTGTGCATTGTCAGTGTGTATTGTCCCATATACTGATCCTTAACCATTCTTTAGTAAGTACATAATGTCTTGAAGAATCATTAATCATCATGGTGGTCTAAGTTTGGAAAGATATGGTCTTCTCTCTCTGGTTCATATCATATGGGGTGGTTTTATCTCTCTCTTATGGTTTTATGTGTTCTTACCTCAGGTGACTAAGAAGCGAGTCTCAGGCCGCAAGGTGCAGGAAACAAGAGAGTTTGTGAACTCCGCTTATGCAGCATCAAACCCTGCGACAGATGCAACTCCATCTGCCTCCCCTCAGACTCCACCTAACAGCACACAGGACTGCACTGAGAAGGCCACGCCCACCACCCCCAAAACTCCAAAACAGAACCCCAACCCTCATACGCCAGGCTCAGCCTCCAAACGGAAACTCAGGAAGCTGGCAGTGAATTTTGAGGCTGCTAAAGTCACAGAATGAAACGTCAAACTGGCAGTGTTACTTTTGAGGTGAAGTCTCCTAAGAGAAGGCCGAAAATGGAAGCCCATCTATACATTTTTGTTTTTGCATTTCTATCATGTTTGTAAGAATGAATTATTTTGTTCTTTCCCCCCCCAAAACTCACCCAGGCTCTTTTTTATAGGGTGTTGTTTTTAGTTCCTGCGTGTCATCTGAGTGAGTAGGGGAACCTCTTTTAAACTTCCTTCTCTTTTTTTTTTTTTTACACCAGATACTTCCCTCTCCTTTACAGATGGCTCATCATGGACACATTCTTTTCACGTTCGCCTCTTTTCTCACACCGTTTTAGCCTGAAATCTGACAGATTTTTTATTCTACTCTTTGCTTGTATGATGAAGGGTTTTAAAAAATAAATAAAAAAAGCTTAATTTTTCCCCCTAATTTTGATGGTGGCAAAGAAACTCTAAACACGAACATCGGGCAAGAAAGACTCTTAACACATAGTACCAAATAGTAACAGAAAAATCAGTACCAAACATTACACAGCCAAATGGCATACCACACACTTTAACACAGAGTAGTTAAAACACCAGTGAACTTAATCTCTAGATGCTGTTCTGCAGTCTTCTCTGGTTGTTGAGTAGAAGGGCCATATTGGTTTACATATTGGTTTTGTCAGGTTTATGAATTTGGTGCCTGTGTACCAGTGTCTTGTTTGCTGGCAGGAGTCCCTTTTGTGTATAACCCCCTTAGCTGTTCCCTGCCAATGATGAAGTGCTTTTAAGTTCCTTTTCAATCACGTAAGTAGAACCTATTGGACATGTGATGTATTTTGTACTGAGAATTAAGGGACAAGAATCGCTGGATGGGTGAATTTTATGGGAGTGAGTTGATGGTTGGTATGGTATTCTTGTGGAAAAGGAAAAATGACCACCTGTAGCAAATACTTTTTTTTTCCTCAAACCTTGAAAACATTTATGGTTATACGTATATATTGTCAGCTGCAATCAACCTCTTCGCCATTTCATTTGATTTCATCTCATTCATTATTTGCCAGTTTTGGTACTCTGCTCTGAACTGTCTGAGTGTGGTTTTAAAATGTTCAAAGAGACATACATCTGTGTATAGAATTTTATTTTAAAATGAAATTGGTAGTTTATTTAAGAATGATAAACACCAAAAGCCTAAATGTACAGCAGAGTGTGTGTCTTAATTTTGGACACACTGTACAGAAACGTTTAATAAACTCCTTTTGTTACCATCAGGTTGATTATTGTCGTGTTTGTTTTTTTGTTGGTGGTGGGTTAGTTCGGACATCATTGTCTTATGGGATGGGTGGGACCAGGGGCGGTTTGTCCATAAGGTCGATTTGGGCGACGCACTGCCAAACGGGAAAAGGAGATTTTTTTTTTTTCTGTCCGATTCTACCACTAGACCGTCTGATCTGCCTCTAAAATGCTATTGTCCTATTTTGGCCGAAATGAAAATCGCCCAGAACTCTCTCATAGACAACCATGTTAAATCATTTTTTTTTCTCACAAAACGGGGCTCTCAATGCAATCTTTATGTCTACGGGGAGGGCTCGCCCCACCGTGCTTTCGTCATACGTAACTGCGTATGTCGTAAAGGATGTCATAGGGCTCTGATCAAGTCACATTCTGTCAAGATGGTTAACGTTCAGTGTAACAACTCGATTCGCTCTTTGAAAGAAACTCTTTTCAGTCAGCGTACTAATGAAGATACATTGACGCACAAAACAAATAGAACCTATTAGGGGAAATCCGACACCAAGAATTAGTACAAAAGAAAATCGTGGCTAGCAGGCTGTGAACGCGCTCTGTATTTCTATACCACTGTCACTTTTCATAGGTTTCACAATGTGAATGTTCGCTACTTGCACTAACACTGTTATTTTCTATGTGATGACTTATTTTGCTTTTGTAAGCCAATACTTTCAAGATCAATCAATAAATATAGTTGGCTATGATTTATATGTTGCCCCCTTATTTATGTTGTTACTGGACATATCGTGTCCTGTTAAGCTATTTTACATCATACAACATTTGAGTAATGTGAATAATGAATAAGTGGGATAAAGTATTGTGGAGCCCCACAATTCTTGCTTATGAAGGCTCCTGGATCCAACTTTCTTCCATAGCTTTCCACCTGTAAGCTACTCTATGTAGCTAGAGGGGGCATCTTTCTGCTGTGTGTTGCTTTCTAGTGGACACAAAGGTATTGCTGTATGAGCTAACACCAAATTGATACAATTGTCTTGCTTAATTTACCTACTGAATGGGTCGCCTTAATCATTATAAAAAAAAATTGCCCCCCCTGAGAATTTTTTCAGGAGCCGCCACTGGGTGGGACATTGGAGATGACTTGTTCTGTTCTTAAATTTGAAGGGAGGTGTTTTTTAATGGGTCTATTATGGAGCATTTTACCTGGTAGCCAAACACATACGATCGTTTTATGTATTGTATTTGTTTGTTTAGTTCATCGGTTCCCGCGTCACTATTTCTTGGAGCACTGTCTCTTTAAGAAATTTGTGTTTGGGCACTCCCACTTATCGACTGATATATGACGTCGCCTTCGTTTTGTGGTGCACTGAAGTGACCTCCAAGAATTGGAATCTACTTGGGATTTCGGTTTCGAATTCAGACTTTATGTTTTGATGGTTGACTGGATGATTACAAATTACTTTTGGAAGCAGTGCGGGAAAGGACGTCAACAGGTGGTATGAGCTGGAAATGCAACAGTTTTTATCTTTCAGGGTCCACCTCTGATCCACCAGTCTATCGTAACCAGGTTATCTGTTAGCATACGCATGGAGTGGACACTTTGAATACCAGCTGCTGAACTCCTGCCAATGCTCCGCATGGGTTGTATAAATTCATATCAAAGGTCTTCTGGCCAAAGTTGAAGCTAACTGACCTTAGTAGGGCAATGTCTGCGTTTCTGCAATACTTGACCCAGTGAGTTCGAGTCGGAGCAAATAAGTTTCACCACAGATGTTCAGTTAGATCAGTCTGGGTTACGCTGCAAAATCATGGGGACACACAGAAATGGCCACAGAAAGGAAAGGTTTATTCTATCCGTGGACATTGGAACAACTTCAATCAGGTGCCATGTCTATGACAAAGAAGCGAAGATTAGAGGAACATGCACCACTAAGGTAAATAACTTAAGCTAACGTTATTAAAAGGTTGCGTCAATAAGGTGTCATTACATTGTAAACGCCGTGATTTGTTAGGGTCAGTAAATATAATTTTTTTTATCGTACAGATATACTTCATGCACATTTACAGATGTTTGTGTTCCTAACAGGTGTCTCTGTTGTATCCTGAGCCAGGACGAGTGGAAATGGACCCAGAGGAGCTTTGGCAGAGCTTTGTCACCGTGGTGAAAGGCGCAGTACAGGGTTTGTGTTTTCTCGGTTTTAAATTACTTTGTGTAGCGAGGGGCATTGTTGCAGGAGTCTAAGGATTTCTCCTTTCCCTTTTCAGATTCAGGCTTTCAGATGCGGCAAATGGAAGCAATAGGAATCTCAACACAGAGGGCTACCTTCACCACATGGGACAGGTGAGTTGTGTCTGTGTAAGGAGCTGTTTAAAGGGTGCTAACTCACCTTGTAGAGCATAGTGAAAGCGATGGCATGGTCATGTTGTAAACACTTTTGTTGACTAAAGAAGGCGTGCTTATGAAATGTGCATCCTCAATATATTCCAGTGCTCATAGATGCATTTGATGAAAGTGTCACACAATGTGCTTATGACCACATTTAATGTCCACAGGTTAACCGGACGTGTGTTTCACAACTTCATCAGTTGGCAAGACTTGAGAGCGGCTGAACTAGTTAAATCATGGAACCAATCTTGCACAATGAAGGTGAGACTGGATCTCTCATAACTCTCATAACATCTCTCTTGATTCTTTAATCTAGTTTGCAACATATACTTGCACACCTGCAGCTCAGTGAAATAATGTATTGTGGAAGGCATGAATATGTGTTGTAATTGCAAATTAATATCTTGATCCTCGAGAAGATGACTACGTCTTTCTGTCTGTGCTGACAGTTTGTCCATGGGGCGATGAAAGTGTTGCACCTCCTCACCAGACAGAATAGATTCCTGGCAGCCAGCCTCGTGGTGTTCTCTACCCAACACGTCTCTCTGCGTTTGGCTTGGATGTTGTGCAATTGCCCAGAGGTAAGGGAGCTAGCAGGCATGACCTGCTGCTCTGGATAGACAGGAGAGGGCATGGAAGTCAAGAGATCAATACAACTTTGTCTTAATGGGTCTAAATGTGTTCAGAAAGAACCTTTTGGAAGTCTTGTTTATTCATTCATCTCTTCCCGTATTTAAAACGACCTCGTTACACTGGATTTATTAACATATAGCAAAATAGATTCATGATCTCTGACTGATCTCCATTGTCTCATACGTTTTCCATATGTACCACAGTTGAGTAAAGCTGTGGATGGAAATAATTGCTGCTTTGGAACCATCGACACTTGGCTGCTCTACAAACTGACAAAAGGCAAGGGACAACCAAAGCTCTCCTTCTGATCTCCCCTTCCTCTATTTATTCTCTATACACAATATACTACTCCTCACAGGGGCACTGGCAACGATTTCCAATAGGAAAGGTCACTGTGTGTGTGCATGGTGGTTGGGAGGGTATAATGAATCAGAAGCTGCAGAATCTCTCTCTGTTGTCATTTTGCATAACTTCTGCATAAAACACAACAGGTTCTTAAGCCCACTCTTCAGAGCATTAGTCAAGTGGCCTAATCACCAGTAATTGTGCTATGCAGAAAATCCATTTTGATCTGTGACACCATTTTGTCCAGTGAGCTAAAGTAATACACAGACTTGTGTACTTTAAACAGGATTTTTAGGAATGTTCTGCTTTCCATTACAGGGTCAGTTCATGCAACTGATTACTCGAATGCAAGCACAACTGGAATTTTTGATTCATACCAGGTAAGTCACCTTTGATGCTGTTCATAGTACCAGTGCAAAGATAGTGTGTAAAATGTCCAGAAAAATGAATGCTTGTACTCAGTAAATACTGTGTGGAGCAATGCAGTGCAATCACAGCTAACAGGGTCTTTGATGTTGTATTATAATGTGCTGGTAATATTGCTAAACCATGTCAGTTGCCTTACTGTGCAGGATTGTATACTTTTTATGATTTAAAAATGTTTTTATATTGTAAAGTGCACATAATAGTATTGAGCAAGCATTATCTCATTGTGTGTGTGTGTGTGTGTGTGTGTGTGTGTGTGCGCGCACCTTTCAGATGTGTTGGAGCAGTGTCCTGTGCTCACTCCTCTCTCTGCCTCTCTCCATCCTCCCCAAAGTGCAGAATACTAGGTGAGCATCACCAAACTGCACAGGTGCTACACTGCACTTCTCTTCATGTCTGCCCCTGTTTGAGGCTAACCTTGCTTCCCTTACCTACCATACCATAACTTCATTTCCCTTCCAGCCACAACTTTGGTTCTTCTGACCCCTCCATCTTTGGGGTTGCCATACCAATCATGTCAGTTGTAAGTTCACGAGAATGTTCTAGTTCTGTTGTTTGGCTTAATGTTTCCTCTTCCTGTCCGCGCGCCCGCGCTCTGAGTATGTGTGACTGCCACAACCATGAGGACTTGTGCACTCTCTGTCCAACAGATGGCAGATCAGCAGGCGGCCATGTTTGGTGAATGCTGCTTTGACGTAGGTGACGTGAAAATCACCATGGGAACAGGGACTTTCATGGACATCAACACTGGGGCCAAACCACACACCTCCATCGCTGGTAAGACATAACTAGACTGAATGAAAAATAATGTTGAGGAAATCTGAAACGTGATTACCGAAATACCTCTCAACTCAGTAGTTTGGTAGCAGTTTCTCAAACTCAACAACTGCATTTTGACACCCATTATATGTGCCCATACTATGTGTGGTTTTTTTATGTGCAGCCACAGTGCATCTTCACCTGGTAAAAAATTGTTGAAATTGTGAAAAATGAATAGTCTGCTGTTGCTGTGTTGTATGTAAAAACACTTGTGTCTCTTAGACCCCCCTTAAAGTGTCAACAGACTCAGGCTGTGGTTAAGAAGAGCCCCAAAACCGTCTTTTACTTTGACTCGCATGTTTTGTAGCTTTTGTAGATTGTGTAACGCTGAGATTTGTATACATTTTTTGGTAAAATATAGTATAAATAAAATATTCATGTCCTAGTGCAGGCAACATGTGCATGAAGTTGGAGGGACTTCGGAAGAAACACTGAGGGAAGGGGTGTATTTGATTGGTTGAGTTTTTAGTGATGACTTCTGCCAAAATCACAGACGGTACCTTTTAAATACTTGATCATTTTGAGCTATTGTTTCTATCTACCCAACTCTTCTCTTTAACAGGCCTCTATCCTCTGGTTGGCTGGAAGATCGGACACAATGTAGTGTATCTGGCAGAGGGCAATGCTGCAGACACAGGCACCGCCATCAAATGGGCACAAGAGCTGGGTAAGACCAGACACTGCCTCAGACCAGACACTGCCTCAGAGGAAACAGGATTTTTACCAACACTCAGTCTGGATATTGTTAGCGCTGTGTACTGTACTAACGTTTATTTAAGCATGGTCCACGGGTCTAAATATGTCTCTCTTTCTTTACCAGAGTTGTTCACTGATGTGTGTGAGACAGAGGAAATGGCCAACAGCGTAAAGGACTCTGATGGAGTGTGTTTTGTCCCCTCCTTCAGTGGTTTGCAGGTATGCTATTGGTTTTACAGCGTTTGGACTCTGTTGAGTTGCCAAGGTATCACTGTGATAATTTTGTCTTTTCTTTCTTTTGCATCTACTGATGACTTCTGTGTCCCAGCTTTTGTTTTGTAAGTCACGGGTTTCAGTTGTGTGTGTTCTATTTGTTTTGTCTCTATATGTCGTCTTAATGAAACCATAACATCAACAAATGAAGGCCTCATATTGGTGTATTTACAGTGTGTGTGTGTGTGTGTGTGTGTGTGTGTGTGTGTGTGTGTGTGTGTGTGTGTGTGTGTGTGTGTGTGTTTGTACACAAGGCTCCTCTTAATGACCCAAGGGCTTGTGCATCCTTCATGGGCCTCAAGCCTTCCACCACTAAACACCACCTGGTGAGAGCCATTTTAGAATCCGTGGCATTCAGGTGAGTGTAAAGTGTCCTGCCCTGGTGACTCTTGACATAGATGTTTGGTCCACACTCACTCTCATTTCCTAGAAGAATGTATTTGCAATTGACACATGCCAGCATGCACCAATGTATTTCTACCTTCATAGGAACAAGCAGCTCTATGATATTATGCGAAGAGAAACACACATTCCTATTTCCAAAATAAGGTATGTTCCTCTGAGTGAGGGGAGTGTCCTCTATTTGAACCCGTTAACCCTGTGGTCAGTCACCTGTGTTGCATGCGTGTTTGTGAGGTTATCCAAGTTTCTTGTTTATGTGGGAACAGGGCGGATGGTGGGGTCTGTACCAATGACTTTGTCATGCAACTGACCGCTGACCTTTTGGGACTCAAGATCGCAAGACCCAGTCATTTCGACATGTCTGCTTTGGGTGCAGCTTTTATGGCAGGACTGGGAGTAGGTATGGGAATAACAAACAAAAACAACAAACAAACAAACAAACAAGTATAAGTATGAGGCATCCATGTCCTGAGCACCATGGCCACCTCTTTCATGTATAAGCTATTAATGACAGTATTCACTGTAAAACCAATGCTTTATACACCCATGCTGTTGTTGTCACTTAATGGCATTCAGACATATTGAATAATTGATGTCTGGTGTGCTACTGACCCAGTGTGATATGAAATTAGTCTCCTACTTTACCACCGTTAGCATGGCATTCTGACTTGACTCTGCAGGCTTCTGGAACAGTCAGGAGGAGCTAAAGATGCTGCTCTCTACAGACCATCTCTTCCTGCCCCAGAATGCGCTACAGGGAGTTGCCAGCCACTACAAGCCCATCCTCCAGAGCTGGGAGAGGGCACTGCAGCGCTCTATGCACTGGTACAGCAAGTCCTGATGATGTCATGGATTCAGAGCAGTACTGACTTCATACCCCAGAGCCTCAGAGTTCTGCACCTTTTGCCTTTGTGCATCTCTATAAACTGGGTCGTGAAGGAACATGTCCACTTCTCCTGTGGGCCACCAATTGCCCTACACCATTTAGGTATAACCCTCATGTAGTACACCTGGTCATAATCCTGTATAGCAGATTATCCTGAGAGCCTTAGTAAACTGAATCTGCTGCATCATAATAATGACTGTCAACATAAGTGTAATGGCTTTGCCATAGAGGAGACTGTCTTTCATTTTAATCCCACGTGACCCCTTCAGATGACGTCACCTCGAGTGCCTAAACACGGGTCACTTATTGTCCCATACCTTTTACACTCTCCAACCTACAGCAATTTGCCACATTTTTTTTCTTTAGAATGAATAATGGAATTTAAAAGCCATACTAATGACATGATGGCAAGATGGCCAATTGAGGCATCTTGATTTTATTTAGCATATTTTTGTAACAAAAGTGCCTTTTGTAATTTGTTGGGTATGTGATCAGGTTCTATTGTGAGTATTGTTTACATGAGTGCTTCTTAATCTTAAGTATAAATGCAGATAGTTTTGGCAACTTTACATTTTTAATTCCCATTCCACAGTGTTGCCACAAACCGATGCGCTGACTGTAGAGTTTGTGTTAAGCCTAAACAACTCCTCTTATTTCTGTCATTGGCTCATGGAAAATCTGGAGTATATCGTCACAGTATGACATTGAAGTAAATGAGATGTTACCACATCCATGCCTTATGTATCAGGCAGCTCTCCTGACAAAGTAATGGGGCTGTGGGGCCGTGTGCTTGCAAGCAAAGGTGGGTTTTCCATTACATTATTCTGTTCTATTAGAGTTTGGATATCAAAGCCCAGTAAATCACGGCTAATGTATTTTGTTGTGAAAAAATGCTACATGCATTGCCTTGTAACAAGAACTCAGTAGTTTAGGCCAAGTGACCTGTCAAACAGTTCTCGGTAAACTAGAAGATAAAACATGAATAGTAATTTGGTTAGTAAAGTACTAAGTTGGTTAGTAAAGTACTAAAATACTAAAGTGGTTTAATTTTCGCCACATTATTGCCTTGTAATGATTATGCACTTTTTTTATTGCCGTAGAAAAAAATAATAGTCTACCAGGGACTTTGCTAAAGTAAGTAATGTACTGAGCCTCCAGAGGCCTTTTGGTTGCATTAAAGGTACAGTCCGTGATTCTACTCCCATTCACTTTTTGTCAAATTCAACAAATTGCTACTCAGTCCTCTAGCTGTTTATTCAGTGTTTACGGTTAAAGAAAACTCTGGTGTTCTTGCACAGTCCTAGTTCTGTAAATGGAAAACAAACGTAGAGGCCCAAACTGAGCTATAAACAGTTCCAGCCAATCAACACAATGATGCTGGAGCACAGAAAGGAGCGGTGTAATGTGATTTGCCGTTGAGCGCAAATATCAACAAACTTTCGGGAAACCGCTTCACGGAAGGCATCTTTAACTGCGAACTCTATTAACTGTGATACTGTATTGTCAATTTTGAAATGTACAACTGTATTACAATGCACTTTTGGAATAATAAATGTCACTGCTCTCTTGAAAATTGCTGAACAACAAAGTAACATTTGCTCCATATACTTTTTTTTCTCATATTTTGCGGTGAAGTTTCCATTTAAGTCATTAGCTGTTCTTTGCTATGTTTTTTTCCAAAGGCAGTCAATATTACATTTGTGCTTATGTGTGAGTTCTGGGGAATTGGTCAGTCATATTGTGTGGATCATAAAGATATAATTACATAACACAATTAAATTACACAACTATGTATATACACACATACTTACATGACTTTTAATTATATCAAACTCAGTAAGGATTGTATTAAATAGCAGCCCTCTTGGACAGAGGATCTATCATGTCAGCCCACAACTGATAAATTGTCCGACTGGGAGTCGAATATTTTTTCCTTGTTCTGCAAACCAGTTAGCTGATATATGGTTTCATGCAGTTTATTTGTTAACCTATGAATGTCAACCAAAGTTTGAGGTACCCTTGGCAGGCTCAATTGGGGTTAGTAGAATGTATTTATTTTTGGTCAAATTGGGGAAAATGATTGCATTGCATGGATGGCAAAGTCTTTGCAACATCTCACTGTCACTGCAGAGAACCAGCAAGTAATGGCATATGTACCAGGCTGTGTGTCAGTGTTATGAATGTAAATACATCATTTGCCTGTCCCATTCCATAATTGAATTGGTAATTTTGGTATCATACAGCAGTAAAGGTTTAAATGGTTTTAGGATTTTGAGGTGTTACTGATAATTAAGTTTAAAAACCCTAAAATTGTGCCCAATCAGCAATCATTAGAGAGTGGCTCATGTGATGACAGCGAGTATGCTTTCATTCCAAATTTGCATATGGGGGGAAAAAATGGCTACTTTTGAAGGGTTAAAAAGATGGGCAGTGAGTTGTAACACCATTTACTGAAGATGAATGTTACAGCTTATCTCCCTCCAGGGTTTGAATTAGTTTTGTTTATATCCTTCTTTGCAGTTCTGCACTATCAGGCAAAAAATCCATGGCATAGCTGAAGTAATAAT
The DNA here is from genome assembly GCF_900700415.2 of Clupea harengus. Classification (NCBI taxonomy): domain Eukaryota; kingdom Metazoa; phylum Chordata; class Actinopteri; order Clupeiformes; family Clupeidae; genus Clupea; species Clupea harengus. The sequence continues at coordinate 22,716,164 of NC_045173.1, read as the reverse complement.
ACACTTTATTTGTATAGCACCTACCTAATTTACCTAGATTTCCCTCGGGATTAATAAAGTATCCATCTATCTATCTATCTATCACCTTTCATACAAAACAATGCAGCTCAAAGTGCTTAACAGCAAAGAAATTGCTTGGAGAGAAATGACATGCACAGTGATCCACATAAAAATAGACATGGAATAGACATACTGTAACACATGAAACATCAACATACAAACTGGGATAAAGTGCATAGACATAAATAAAAACAAAGATAAATAACATAAAAACATAAAGATAGACACGGATGGAGTGCAAGGATAGAATACATAAATTGCATAACATAAGACAGAAAATAGTTTATCTATCCCCTTAATATCACATTATGTCGTTGTAGCTAGTTAAAGGCTAAGGTGAAGAGATGTGCTTTTAGCTTTCTTTTTAAAATGTTTAGCGTAGTAACTATTATTTAGACGGACACTTGTTAGATATTGATGGAGATAATTTGCAAACACTGTTAATTACTTAAGAATGTATGAATCATGTGCTTATGAAAGCAGAAACATGGCTTTTCTGTGTTTCTGCGTGTGTGTAACTTAGAATATTAGGTGCCACTTAGTCTGCATATGTACAAGAGCATGTTTAGACCAGAGGTGATAAGAAGGTTCGAACTGTGCTTCTTCCGACCTTGCAAAACTTCCATCCTTGCCTCAAGCGTCAGAAATCCACCACGTGGTTTTCCCTGCTGAACGCTCAACTTCTGTCTATATAAACCTTGTGCGATGTGTTTATCATTGCTTCACTTTCAGCCTTGTGCTGGGAGTGAGCCCGATTGCAATTGTTGTTTGTCTAATAAATATACTTATATGCAGCTCCGGAGTCCTGAGGTAACTAGGGTGAATTTGCACCTAACAGATATGCACCTAACCTTACTGGAACCCAATGGAACAGTTCCAGACCAAAAATCAGTGGGTTCGAAGAGTCAGGGAGGTTATGACAGCGACATTGAATAGAACATTAAATTAAAACAACATTAAAACGAGCAATATGTTGTTATAGTTATTGCCTGGCATCCAAATGTCTGTAAAAGGTTTTGGCTTAAAAAGTGGATCTCCAAATTCAGGTAATGCAATATGTAGGCAGTGTATACCTGTACAATTAGTTTACATAATATGTGGTAGAGAAGTCGTTTAGTAATCAGAAGGTTGCTAGTTCGATTCCCTGTCGAAGCGTCCTTGAGCAAGACACTGAACCCCTAATTGCTCCTGATGTGCAGTGTGCCATCAGTGTAAATGTAAAATGTGTATACATTGTAAGTCGCACATATGTAAGTCGCTTTGGATAAAAGCGTCTGCTAAATGACTAAATGTAAATGTAAATGTAAATGGGTGGTGATGAACATTATTTGTAGCAATGTTATGCATATGTTATGTCTTGCAAAACAGCCATGGGTGTGATTATTATAAAGATCTAATTTGAGCCAAATCTTGTTTTTCTTTCCAGATCAAAACAATGATGGAAGGCAACAGGAGTGTAGTGTAGTGAACATGATGGCAGATATAGATTAGAACAAATGTGTTTGTGGGAAATTGGCATATTTAGTGTTACACAGATGTCGTTTTGCTTGCATAACATAATTATAGGATTAACATAAACAAGGCCAGAGGACCAGACAACACCAGCTGGCAGCAGCGTCCCAGCACCTCTTTAACCTCTCCCAGAGGCCGGAGAAGGTGCCCCAACTCTAGAAGACCTCTTGCATTGTCCCGGTGCCCAGGAAGGCACGCCCCAGTACCCTCAATCATAGACATATATACATATGTATATATGTCTATGCCCTCAATGACTACAGGCCAGTTGCTCTGACGTCACACGTCATGAAGAGCTTTGAGAGACTGGTCCTGCAGCACCTCAAGCCCCTGGTGAATGATTCCCTGGACCCCCTTGCAGTTTGCATATCAGGCAAACATTGGTGTGGATGATGCAATCATCTACATGCTCCACAGAGCCTACACACACCAGGAGAGGCCGCGCCGCGCCGCACCGTGAGAGTCATGTTCTTTGACTTCTCCAGCGCCTTCAACACCATCCAGCCACCCCGGCTAGCTCTAGCTGAGAAGCTCTCAGTGATGCAGGTGGACCATGGCCTGGGGGCCTGGATCACGGACTACCTCACTGGCAGACCACAGTACGTGAGACTGCAGGGCAGCCTGTCGGATGTGCTTGTGAGCAGCACCGGTGCCCCTCAAGGAACCGTGCTGTCACCTTTCCTGTTCACCCCCTACACCTCCGATTTCTGCTTCAACTCGAGTACGTGCCACCTACAGAAGATTTCCGATGACTCCTCCACCGTCAGCTGCATCACGGATGACAACGAGGCGGAATACAGCGCTCTGGTAGCTTTGTAGGGTGGTGTGACAACAATCACCTCCAGCTCAACATCAGAAAGACCAAGGAGCTGGTGGTGGACTACCGACAGAGTAAGAAGAGGCCCCGACTCCTATCACCATCCGAGGGGAGGAGGTGGAGGCGGTGGACACCTACAAGTTCCTGGGAGTACACATGAACAATAAACTGGACTGTACAATAAACTGGCTCCGTGGTTGGAACTGAACTGGACAATCTGGGACGGTTGTGGAGGAGAGGAGGAGGAGGAGTAAGCTGGACGCTGTCCTGGAGAACCCCTCCCATCCCCTCTATGGCGAGCGAGCACAGATGGGGAGCACGTTCAGCCACAGACTCATCCCTCCTCAGAACACCACAAAGCGCCTTGGCCAGTCCTTTGTGCCAGTAACCATCAGGCTCTACAACCGAGGACTGACCCCCCACATAATAACTTTCATCTAATATCTAGGGCCAGCTGCTCAGTGTACTTTTTTTTTATAATTTATTTTTATTTATCTATTTTATTAGACTCTTACGTGTAACTGTCCTTGCTGCTATTACACCTGAATTTCCCTACGGGGATTGATAAAGGTTTATCTTATCTTATCTTATCTTATAATGACCAAATGCTATACACTTTAGAATATGGTCAATATAACTCGATTATGAATTAATTCAAAAAAATCTTTAACTGTTTTTCATTACAGGTACATGGTCGATGATATCAGTCGGTGAATAACTCTGTTTGGATTGGTTCAAATAAATGTCAATCATTCAGCAGTGGGTGGATTCAGGAAAAGATGGCTACCTTGTCTGTTGGCGAGCCCCAAGAAATGGAAGGTGAGACTACACTTATATGTATCTCTTGCATTATTCCATTTTATGATTAAATTAAGATAATATAAATGCTGTGTTCATTTTTTTAATCTGAGTGCCAAATCGTTTATGGGGAAATTACAGTCTACTCGGATCTCTTCCATGATTCAACCATTCATTCCCTGTATTGGTGATTGTTTACGCTCGCAACACTACGCCTGCTGATTATCTATTTAGCATGCTAGGATAGCTACCTAGCTTGTCAGCTTGCTAACTCTACAGTAGTATGTTACGTTGCAAGGAAAACAACGTTGACCGTGTTAGCGATGTAGTTATCGCAATGGAAATGTGCTTTGCCTGTGAATCTGTTAATAAGAGCTGATTGTGCCTATAACGTTAGCTAGAAATCCAGCCAACCTGCTAAGTAACACAACAGTCAGGGTTATAACGTTACTTCCATTAGCAGTTTCATTACCAGTACTAAAAAGGTGGTAAGATATGTTATCTTGCTAGCTTGTCAGGAAAATATTAAGCCATTATGAATACGAGGCCGTTAATCACTCCGTTCGTGGTCTTTTGATCGTGTCAACATTCCCATGCATTGCCACAGTTTATAAATGTTTATTGTTAACTGTCAGTCAGGATTGGCAAGTTACATGCAGTGTTCTGTGTCACTGCAGTCAACGTGCCCTCATCTTTCTAGAACATACACAGTCATTGTTAGACCATCCGAAATATTGCCAACATGACCAGCTGCGGTGTACATGGCATTACGCCGTTATGAACTGATTACTAGTCTAGTGATTTTCAAAACTTATGTCTTGACCGCAGTTGATAGGAGGGGAGAGTCAGAGGAATCTGGCGATGATGAGACTAAGAGGAAGAGCATCAATGGAGAAGCTGACCCTCAGCAACCATCAACAGGTGACAACCTCCCCTAAAAATGGTATTTCTGACTTAACTGCCAGATTTTAACAATGAAATTACCCTCTCCTTCAGATAAAGAGGAGTCTCCTGTTGATATGGACACTATAACCCTTGATCCTGAAGAGGAGGTTAGTGAAAAGATGATCTGTGTATCTTTTCAGTGCCTTGTCTGATGTTAAATAGCTCAATTAAGCTGTTGATCTTCTGTTTTATCCCCACTTTTTATAATCAAAGGATGTAGATCTTATCCATTGCCGAATTGGCAAGATTGAGGGGTTAGAGGTCTTACAGAAGGCAAAGGTTAGTTGACTTTCATAAAAGAAGGCATTGTGTACATACAAAACTATCGTTTATATTTGCTTACCTTCTTCTTTGCCATACTTGATGCCCTCTTGTCTTTGCCAGACACTTTCTCTCAGACAGAACCTCATTAAGTGCGTTGAGAATCTTGAAAGTCTGGTGTCATTACGGGAGCTGGACCTCTATGACAACCAGATCCGCAAATTGGAAAACCTTGATGCACTCACTGAGCTGGAGTAAGTATTTGTTTTACATGTGCTCACATGTGCTGTATACATGCATAAGATGGACAGTGATAAATTCCTCTTGAGTAATTGAATAAATTACATCTCTTGGATATGCCTTGGGTATGCCTATGTCATGCTTTTCTTTTGTATGTGTGGCATGTGTGGTTATGTAGAGCTTGCTATGTCCGGAAGGGATAGTGATCAGTCAGTCTGTGATTTACAGGCAGTTGGACGTATCCTTTAATGTCTTGAGAAAAACGGAGGGTGTGGAGCAGCTCAGTAAGCTCACCAAGCTCTTCCTGCTTCACAACAAGATAGCGTCCATTGCCAACCTTGATAACCTGACCAACCTGGAAATGCTAGAGCTTGGGTCCAATCGCATTCGGGTAAGAACTAGGACACTTACATATGCACACATCTTATGAAAACATTACTTGTATGCATTCACTTCACACACTATTGGGCAGATACTCATTCCCGTATTGCTCCTGTCACTTTGTAGAATTTCTCGCCGCCTTTCACAAAATGGGTGGTTGTCATCTTACATTTAAGCTAGGGCCCGAAGTGTGGCATGTTGTGCCAGCTACTGTAGCTCAACTACTTGGCCTAAGTGACCAAAGTCTTGAACACACTTCCAAGTAAACAAAACTACTGATAACACATACTAACTGATTGAAAGTTGCTTTGTGTTAAAGTATCTAAATGCATTCAATATAGATTGATGTTATTGTGTGTTTATAGATGATAGAGAATCTGGATTCACTGTCTTCTCTGCAAAGTTTGTTTCTCGGAACAAATAAAATCACCCAGTTGCAAAACCTTGATGGCTTACATAATCTCACCGTCCTCAGTATTCAAGTATGTTTGTCTTATTCATGCACACAGAAATATGTGATCATTTATATATTTTACTTTTTGACACACTCATGTACATATGTCTCTCCTCTTCAGAGCAATCGGATCACAAAAATGGAGGGTTTGCAATGTCTAGTAAACTTAAAGGAGCTGTACCTGAGTCACAATGGAGTTGAAGTTATTGAGGGATTGGAAAACAATGTAAGTTCTTAATGAGAATATCAGCAAGGTTGTCAGTAGTATTTATCGAAACACTTAGCAATTGAAACATTGCTTGGTGTAGCCAAAATCAGATTAGCATGGGTGTTTGTGTTCTGTTTCTATGACATTCAGTTGCTGCATGAATATTGCATCTCTGATTTAGTTGACTGCTAATATTGCTAACAAGTAATGGAAGTGCACTGGTACCAAAAAAAGAAATATTAGGCAAAACACATGCCAAGAATGCAATGCATTTCCCTCAAATGGTTCCTAATTTGCTAGTAAGATCATCTAGACTGTTAAATGTGGTTTTTAACATGCCATAACTTTCTCTTGATAATAATTTTCCACTTCGATGAGAGTTTTAACATCAGCCATCATTTGTTAGGAGTGTTTCATTAAATAGAAAGTAAATGATAAACTAAAATTCTGAATGTAAATGTTTAATGTGTTGTTGCGCTTGAACAGTTGAACACAGCCACACATTAACATGTACAAAATAACTAGAAGAGATTCAATGCAACTCTCTATTTATAGCTATTCCGCTGGTATTGTTTTGTCTCTATACATGACCCAGTTAACAGTATTTCCTTTTTAGTACCTAAAATGTATCCGGAAATAGAAGCTCTCTTATGTTCTTGTGTCTTCTGTCTCACTCCAACTCCCTTCAGAAAAAGCTGACAACTCTGGACATCGCTGCCAACCGGATAAAAAAAATTGAAAATATCAGCCACCTGACAGAGTTGCAGGAGTTCTGGGTAAGGACCAGGAAGACAAGAACAAGAAGATTTATACAAAACTAAAAATGTTAAGTAACACACTAAGCAGGTATTTTTTCCTCTCCATCTTACCCTCTTGTTACTCTCTCCATGTTTACTAGATGAATGATAATCAAATTGACAACTGGTCAGATCTTGATGAGCTGAAGAATGCCAAAGGCTTAGAGACGGTTTATCTAGAGAGGAACCCGCTACAAAAGGACCCTCAGTACAGACGCAAGATCATGTTGGCTTTGCCCAGCGTTAGGCAAATTGATGCCACCTTCATCCGCTTTTGACCACCTCCGTGATGTGCAGCTTGCCTCCCAATGCCAGTCTCGCTTCCCACCCCGTCCCCAACGCACCATGTATGCAACACTCCCATCCTTAGGGTCAGTCATGTATACACCTTTATCTCCCTTCTCTTCATCACATCCCCTCGCCACCACCACCCTGTTTATCTTGGCAACACACAAACACATGCAAAGGCGCACACTGAGACTTTTTGTGTGTTCTTTTATTAATCAGCTTAATAAACTGCAATGAGAAACATGGAGAGGGAGGTGTGGGAGGGCCTGTGCTGAGGCCTCAGACCTCGTGATATGAAGCCATCTCTGTGCATGTAGATTTGGGAATGGTGCTGTAGCATTCCACCCACTCCCCTCCCACCTTGGAGATTAAAATGAGTGTGATGTAAGGATTTCTAAGGCTCATTCTGATAAAAAATTTTTTTATAAGTGTGTCTAGGAGATATCCTCCAGATTTAACGAAGTTGGACAAAGATATGTCAAGACTTCATATTCATTTGTTTTATTTCTTCCCTTTCACCCAAATTGGATCTTCCCAATAACAAACCCTACAGTGACAGTTGCCTTCAGTGCAAAGTGCGTTGTATTTTCTGTACAGCTGCTTTTTGCATACTGTGCAATGTTGCTGAATTTGCATCAAAATGGTTGTATTGGCAGACACCTACTCTTTCTCACAACTTGAAAAATACATTCTGCCATAATCTGCATGTGGCACCATGAGGTAATTTTGTTGAAGGCATTATCTTTGGTAGTATCTGAATGGCAGTGCACTTTGTTTTCACTGACGAGCACACTGTCCTACTAACAAATATAATAATGTTTGGTGTGAGTGAGGGATTTGTCAACATCATTGTGCGGCATTGTTGAATGGGTGAAACCTTCTGGCCAGATCCAGGCACTGCTGCAGGACCTGCTGGTAAGGATTCACTGTCACGGAGTGGCTCAGGTATTCAGTATTGATTTAGCAGGTGAACCTATGGAATTGGCGGGAATGATATCCTGTATTGGCATGTGTGCTCAGCTCCAGTTGTCCAGTTTAGGAAAAGCAAAGTTTTGGAAAGTACTGTTCCACTGGTACTATTTGGGAGAGAACCTCTTCACAGGAATAACTTGGGGACACATTTTCTTATTTTGTTTATTTTTGTTTGGGTTTTACAAGCGCTTGGTTCACTGTTTTGAACTGAATGTATTATTAAAGAAACAGATTAAACAATAAAGTTCATTTTAACAATGCATTGTGCTACATATGTTAAGTTTATATTCATTTTTAAAAGAATTGCTTTAAGACATGATTATTTTTGACAAAACAGTGAGAAGATGGTCTTTCCTTTTTGGACATTCTTTGCATCTTGATGTTTCCTGCATTGTTTACATTTTCGTGGTGAGAAACATGTAAACCAATGCTATTGAAGTGTTGAAACAGACATAAGTATGCAATGTTAGGAAACATCTCTTCAAATCACACCGCCATGCTATCACTATAGGCTACCAAATAGCAAGTGAGTGTTTATGGCCTTCAAATACAATGACACAAACGGCAACCAACAACAGACCAATATATCTATTCTTGGTATAAAATAAAACTAACTTGTAATACTACAAAATGTGTTGGGCTGTAGATGATAGGAATGCATTACCCAGAATCAAACGGAAGCCGTGTGTGACGAATCCACTGAGGCGGTGTAAATATTGGTCAGCTGTGCGCAGGCGCATTACTGTGTTGTTGTCGGTGGCGGTAAGATGGCGACACTCGGAGATGCATCAGCACCGGGGCTGAATGGGTTAATACAACAGTTCACTGCCATAACGGGTAAATATAGTATTTTGTAAAACGTGTAGCAATCCACATTTGCTAAGGTACTGCGAGAAAAATAAGGTACACTCATGTAATCCAGAAATTGCGCATGGAACTTAGACGGGGCATCACTACCTAGCTAACGTTACTGCCCCCTCTGTCATGCAAGGGGAAAAGACCTGGCTGAGACAAGAAGGAGCTAGCTAGCAAGTTAGCTTGCTAAGGATACAAGCAAAGCACTTGCTGCTTATGTTGTACAGATTTGGGAATTCAGACTCTCCAAAAATCAATACCCCGCCCTAAGTCCATGAAATAAATGCATTCGATGTCTGTTAAAGCTAGTTTTATGATCACTCCATGCCTTGAACTCCCTCCTGACAGTGTTGCGTTTCTCACTGCCTTGTCTATTGACGTCGTTGTGTGGAATATATTCCTGCAAATATGAAGCTAGCTAGTAAGCTCACTCTGGCTCTTTCTAAATGAGTACTGGTGAGTCCGAAACGTCTTACTGATAGCATGTTATGGGTCCAGATATGTAACGTTACAGTCAGAAGAAGCTAACGTTACTGTATCGTCAACCTGTTTGCAACTTTTTAACCCTCTTAACCCTTCGATCAATTTTTACGAAGCGAGCTCTCATACCATTAAGTCAACCAACAATATGGCGGTTTAAGGCAGAAATTGTATCAATTATGCCGTTTCTATGTCTGAGTGCTAAGTGAAATGACTCGGGCAGGAGTATGTGGATAATGATTACAAATATTGAACTATTTTAAATAAAGAACTATTTTCATGACACTTTTCACTTTTCGATCTTGTGCCAGTATAACTTTCTCGTTGTAACATCCTAAACGTGAAGCCTGTGCCTGCCTGGAACTAGTCTAAAGACGAGCATGTCAGCTGTGTGACGCATGCGCAATAACGAGGAACCCTTACAGATTGCTTACTGTTACAGTTAGTGTCATTGGTTCATAATGGTCCATCCGTTCTTTTCGTATCCGTCGTGCAAATACTATTAGATATGGAAAGTATGGTTTGTATTGATGAATTGTATTAATTAATTGATTTGCCACATCTGAACACAGACTTTGCACCTGGCTGTACAGTGTTTTTTTGCTCTCCCTATTGGTCTGACTGTGCTCTCTTGGATTTCCCACAGGGGCCACTGAGAGTGTGGGACAGCATATGCTGGAGGCCTGCAACAATAATTTAGAGATGGCAGTGACCATGTTCCTGGATGGAGGGGGGATTGCAGAGGAGCCCAGCACCAGCTCTAGTTCAGCAGGGGCTTCAAGCAATAGAAGTCAACCTGCAGAGTGAGTTAATGAGTCTTTATTAAGATCGATGTCTTTATATTTCTGATAAGACATTGGCGTTATCACAGACCCAAACCTGACTCCTGTTTAGGGGTTATTGTGCGGTTTGCCTGTACCTGAGTGTCACTTCCTTTATTCCTGTGCTAACATTTCCACAGAGATGATGTGCGGGCACCAATCCCACAGAAGCAAGACATACTGGTGGAGCCAGAGCCATTATTTGGAGGTAACTACAATATGCTCAGTTGAAGCCATAGCAAGAGCTCATTGTTCTTCACAGACAGATCCATAATAATATCCCTTTATCTCCCCAACAGTACCAAAGCGACGAAGACCTGCCCGTTCCATTTTTGATGGCTTTCGGGACTTCCAGACAGAAACCAGTAAGTGGGCAATTCTTTTCTATAACTAGCTGAAGTGTCACACATCTTTAAGCTGGACACCTGGCAGTGTGGTGGTGCTTTTTATTGACAGTGTGGTTCCTCTTGGCTTGCAGTCAGGCAGGAGCAGGAGCTACGGAATGGCAGCCCGATGGACAAGAAGCTGAGCACACTGGCTGACCTCTTCCGTCCACCTATTGAGCTGATGCATAAGGGGAGCTTTGAGACGGTGAGCATTCTGATGTTTGCCAGTAGAGGGTGTAATGATGCTTCTATGTCAAAGTTGTGCTCCTTTCACCAGTTGCAGAGCAAGCTTCTTCATGCAAAGTCCAAATTAATTATTACAGTAAAGTAAAGCCATGGAGCCATGTGCTAAATCACAACATGATGATGTAACGTTAAATGCAGAAGTGAAAATGTTAAACTGCTTCCATGTTTCTGCCTTGCTGCTGTTTATGATTTATAAGTTATGATTAGTAGCAATGTTGTCCGACTCAGTGTAACTTTTCATTAATGCTGCTGTAGGCAAAGGACACTGGACAGCTTTCCAACAAATGGCTGATGATCAACATTCAGAACGTGCAAGACTTTGCCTGTCAGTGCCTAAACAGGGATGTGTGGAGTAATGACGCAGTCAAGTCCATCATCAGAGAGCACTTCATATTCTGGCAGGTGAATATAAGCACAAACCCTAATCTCTTTCAAACACACACACTGAACACTGAATACTAAACATCACTTCTTTTCTTCTTTTATTTCTCCTTTCCTTAATTGCATGCACAGGTGTACCATGATAGTGAAGAGGGACAGAGGTATATACAGTTTTACAAACTGAACAAATTCCCATACATCTCCATATTGGACCCCAGAACAGGTGAGAGAGTGCTGACCTATTTGCCTGCCTGACGTGTTTTTTGTATTGCTCTTCATGTCTTAATAATAGCTCTAAAATCTGCAGTGCCTTCTCCAACCATCTTCACAAAAAAAGGTCACTTACAACTATAATAAAAATGTTGAAATGAAATTGCACTTTCATAACTCGTCGGTGGTAGGTGCGTGTTAATCTTTGACTAGCTCAGAATGCAGAGGTATGGTCAATAATGCATTGTACCCCAGTAACCTTTGAGCTTTGGCACTGGTAGGTCAAAAGATGGTGGAGTGGAATCAGTTGGACGTGACCTCATTCCTAGACCAGGTGACGGGGTTCCTGACTGAGCACGGACAGCTGGACGGACTGTCCTGTCAGCCCCCCGCAAAGAGAGCGCGCTCGGTAAACCTTTCCCTATTCATCACCCTCCAGTGGTTGTCAGGCTCTTACACAAACTCAAACATGATGTTACTTCAGTTGAACTGATATTTATTCCTCATTAATAGGTTATTGTTTGAGTGTGCTTTTCTCATTTATAGACAGACAGACAGACAGACAGACAGACAGGCTTGCACACACACACACACACACACACACACACACACACACATACACATACACATACACGAAGTGACAGAGTAACACAAAAAAGCACACATATTCAATGCGGTTGAAGTACATTAAACTGGACACATAAGGCATTTTGCACTCAGGGCATTAAAAACAGTATACAGTGTACAGCTGCACAACTGAGGTTTTTTTGGTTTCTTCTTGGGGCTTTTCTAGCCTGTAGTGATAGAACAGTGAACGTTTGACAGGAAGGGAGTTGGAGAGAGAGAGGGGGAGTGGGCTTGAGAAATAACCTCAGGCTAGAATCGAACCAGGGTCCTCGTGGGCACTAAACCTGTATGTGGTTCCAGCTCCCCCATACTCTGCTACCATATTTTCCAAACTAAACAGCACCATTTATTAACCGCATTACAGTATTTTATGTAATTTGATAAAACAAACTGGTGTATTGACCGCACCTGTTTATTAACCGCAGTTTATTCAATGGTGCATCATCCTATCACGTAAAAGTAAATGCCATGTAGTTGTGATGCGAGTGCTACAAGCCATTTAAAAGTTGTATGGGATGGGCATTTCAATGCTCTCTCCTGGCACGTATGCAAACACACACATAGGCTACCTCATTCCCACTCACAGTGAAAACCATACATTTATTAAGCATTTATTAAGTGTTATGGTGTTGTGTGGGAATAGACGCTTAATGTTTAAGTCAAATCGTTAATAGATCCCCTGGTAACCACTTGAATTAACGTGTTCGAGAAAGGGGAGGGGGACTTCAACCCCTCTTTTTCACCATACACCCTTGCTCCACTGATGTCCCTTTATTTCTCTCAGGACTGTTTCATGTCTATGTGAAGCTATTTAACATATCTATCCGCAAGTGGTTGTGATCACTCTGAACCTAAGGCTGTCTTTTATTGGTGAGCTGATTTTGAGAAATTAAATGTTGCTTGTGGTAATGCAGCAAACGTTGTTACTTGGTGGCCTAGTTGCTATGCTAGCTAACTAACTACAAATAACAAGGAGATCAGGTGGAGAAACTACAGCAGCATCCCACAGCAAAGATAGCCTAGATCTGGAGGGGAAGAAAGAGAAAGTGAGTGGGTAGAGTTCGGCTGCCAGTAAGTGTATAATATGAGTTCATATTAACGCACATTAGCAGCCAAAAAAACAAAAAAAACAATGCACATAGTTCAGATAATGAACAGCCATAGACGGTAGTGGTGTTGTCATAGTGACACCCCCTTGCAGTTCTTCTGTCTCAATAATCTTTCCTATCCACTTCACACCCTCAGGAGAGTCTAATCGACGCCAGCGAGGACAGTCAGCTTGAGGCGGCCATTCGGGCCTCGCTGCAGGAGACCCACTATGAGTCCGCCCAGGACCGGCCCGACTCGCGCTCCGATGATGACTCTGATGCTGAGCCTTTCTCTGACAGCGAGGGCCTCATTTCAGTGGACGGTTCTGACAATGAGGGCGGAGCAGGCGAGGACTCATTAGACGGTCACCAATCACCTTCAGCTGCCTCTGCCCCGCCCTCAACACCGGCCCCACCGACCAGGCCAGAAAGCCCTGCCCACCACAGGAAGTCCCCACACAAAGTGTCATGTCACAGGAAAGAGGAAAGTAAGAAGAACCACCTGGAGCCCAGCACATCGAACCAGCAGACAAAGCCCAGCTCCAACCAGCGGCAGCATGGGGAGAACAACCACTCATCATCAGGCCAGCACACACAACCTTCCGAGATCAGTGCCAGTGAACCCGATGATAATGGTACGTCATTACTGATGATCTTTTACAGTTGGTCCCATGTCAAAGACAGTGTTATTCAAAGTGACCCTGGGGAGCACTCATATTTAAGTGATTTGAGCTCTGCTTTATAAGTTGGCTGAAATGGGATTAAGGGTGTTCATATTATTTTTTGACTGACTGTGGCTGTGCTATGCACTCTTTTATGACTGTAGGCCCCAAGGCTCGACTCATGTTGCGATACCCAGATGGACAGAGGGAACAGATTGCGCTATCTACCAACGCTTCACTAATAGTAAGTGCTAGTAATTCTCTCTTACATGTTTCAAACCTTCATTGCCTGTTATTGCAACAAACACTCTGACATCATATTTTTTTAAATGTAGCATCTTTGTTTTGTTACTGTTAAGAGTGGTAGGAAAAAAACAGATGTTGTTGTCGGTGGTCGTGTTTCTGGATGTAACATCCAACCTTATCTCATAATTATCTCGGCCTGAATCTTTTAAAATCTCAAGCTGTTCCCATTCCTGTTCCCAGGCACTGGTGAGGCACGTGCAGTCCAAAGGCTACCCCAATGAACGCTTTGAACTCGTCACCAATTTCCCCAGGCGGAAACTTGCCCACTTGGACTATGACATCACACTGCAGGAAGCGGGACTGTGTCCGCAGGAAACAGTTTTTGTGCAGGAGAGAAATTAGACCCCCTCTGCTACAATTCAGCCACATGCCCCATTCCTTTCACCCCATTGACCTGGACACACGAAACAGACAGAACCTCTTTAAAGGCCCGGAAGGACTACAAATGTATAGAAGCCCCACTTTCTTTGGCGTTCACCTTCAGTCACTTAATGCACATCAGCCTGATTGGGTCATGTGGTCTACAATCAGAGTAGGGGACTGACGGTTTTAGAAGTTGGATGAAAAAAAGATCGTAAACATTTGGTGTCTGAGAGCTGATGGAACAAGAGATGCTGTCTCTAAACCCCTTTGTCCCAAGATGTCACAAACACTTGAACTTGACATCGGATGGAGGATTATGGAGGCTGTTCTCCATGGAAATCAAATCAGATGGCTGTGGAGGGGGGGGGGGGGCTTCAAAAAGAGGTATTTAGAGGATGAATCCTCAATTCTGAAACCTGCACTGTACAAAAATGGTGTAAAGGTTGACATTTAGTCATAGTGAGTTTGTCTTTCTTTTTTTTCTTTCTTTTTTATATTCTGTATCATTTCCAGAAAAATATTCTCAAATATAATCATCAAACAAAGGGATTCTTGACTGTTTATGGAGTTATTTGTCTTGTTATTAAGTTGTGTTATTCAAACCTATCAACCATGCCAGAAAAGCTGAATTATGTTGGATGAATTAACCATCAAAGCTTTTCATGGGGCTGAATTCCTTGACTGAAAAAAAACTAACTAGCTAACTTGCACCTACCCAAGTAGTCTACACCTGCCTGACATTTAGCAGTTCATTGTAAACCACTTGAGATCATTCACTCACTCACAGCATAACACACTAACTTCTATTAACATGAAATGTTGCAAATCAATCAATGAATTTTCTTTGCTCCTCTTTCCCTTTTTTTCTGGAGGTCACATTAAAATTATGCAAGAGGTATTGGTAGCTGATTGGGTAATTTCACTGATTTTCCTGGAAGGACTAATTACTATTACCTCTGCCAAAGTGGTTATGTTTGTCTGTCTATCAGCAGGATTACACAAAAACAAACAGGCCGATGAAACTTGATGTAGGGAGGTTGCACGGGTAGAGGAAGATCCCATAAACATTTGGAGTGGAACCAGATCAAGTGGCGAATCCCGGATTTTCTTTTTCATTGTCTTTAACATTGTGAGAGGGCATTTTTGACATCTGCTGGCCTTGCCACACCATCGGCTCTGGCAAAGGTCTGCACTGTCCACGTGCCCATGTAGCTGAATTTGTGCCTGGAACAACAGATCCCATGGATATCAGTTCGTACTTCGTTGCCAACTGTCCCAAAATTGTTACACTCCTATTCCAATTGCATCTACCTTTTAGGAGATTCAAGAAGAAAAGGAAGATAAAATCTTTTTGGCCAGGTAATTTAGGCCGTGCACTGTTGGAAGAGTTTTGGATTGTTACTTGGAGGAAAAGTCAAAGTTAGTATTCTCCAATGTCTTTGATGCCCATTAGTAATGAAAACACTTCACTTTCATTTGTTCTTATGAAGTAAGTGATTCATGTTTACTTGTGCTATAACTAAGTGCAGTTATGGGTGATGGTTATTTGTGGTCCATATAAAACGCTAGACAGGGTAGCACTGAGAAGTCAGATGAGCGCTTGGGCCATGTTCGAAAGAAAGTGGATTCTTAACCCTACTGAGGGGTTACAACCCAACCGAGGCAAGAATACACACTTCACCATACTGTAGCCATTCCAGCTGGATTCATGGGCGAGATTGGTGACTAAAGATATGCCATATATGTAATATGCCACGGCCATAACTGTTCAAAAACTATTCCTCAGCTTATTCAGTGACCATCCTTTACCACTCAGCCTGGATTGTGTTTCCAAAAGGCACTGTAGAAAGCAAGACGAGAATTTGGTTGTAAAATCTTATCACACAGGATCCTTTTAATTCATTTATCTGTGTTTTGTGTACTGTTCATGACAATGAATCTTTGTTTTGTGAAGATATGTTTTAGGAGGGATGAACAGAATAAATAGGGCAGGTCTTTGTGTTACCTTTTTTTTTTTTTAGACTGTACATGAAGTGTCTCCATATGTTTTTGTAACCCTGGGGTCTGTTGTTTTCCATGGCGACCATCTCCACTTTAGCACACATACTTGATCAAGTCGGGGGAACAGCATGTCTGCCTCAGCTCTTGCTCTACTTTCAGTCTTTTATCTCGATGTTGAACTTGACCCCCAGAGTTTAGCAGAGGCTTGCCGGGTAACATGAATCAGCAATAACGAGTTGGTTAACTAATGCTCTGGAAGAACAGTGTTGTGTGTATCACACTGAAGAGTCCATGTTTTGTGGGTACATTCATTTCAATCAAATATATCAGCCACAAAGGGACTCCTTTGTCTCATGCAGACAGGCATACACCTGATGTCATACCTGCACCCAAGTATGTTCAGTATGATCATAACGTTGACATACTGATGAAGGGATATGAGATGAATTATATGTAACTGGAACATGAACAAAACATTGGTACCTTTGTTGAGGATTTCTTTTGTTATATTGAAAGTCTGAGATAGCACCCTTGGACTGGAATGTAGACCTGAAAATCTTGTGTGTCCAAATATTGGTTTTAATTTTCGGTGTGACTTAATACCTTGTGAGTCGCCTATTTTTCTCAGGAGGCACTAAATACACAACTTGGCAGGTCAAGCTTTTGTATTTCAAACAAAGAGGAAACTGTTGGGCATTTGTTGGAAGTTATGTGATTTACTGGGATTTACTGTAACTGCTTGACCACCTTTTAATGGGAAACCTGAATATCAAAGCACACTGGAGTCCTCTGTTGAGCTCTACTGATGTTGGACTTTCACAGTTCAAGTGTAGTTTCTAAGTTGAACAATGTTGATCACAAGAAAATGTTCCACAGTTGGGCAATACTAACCAAGTTGTTTTTCTCCCAAAGGACATTGTGAGAAGATAATGGGTGTCAAACAGTATTTGTTTGCCAATGACTCACTAAATGGTACGATTTAAAAAGAAAAAAGCTTTTTACTTGTATGAATAATACTTTAGTGTGTGAGTGTAAAAACGTACAACTTTAGTGTAAAAAATTAGTGTGGTGAAGTAGGGCTCGAAGGTTTTGGTAGTAATTTAATATTGTTTAATATTCCACTGAACCACCAAACCACAGCTGTGCATGCAAGTCCAACCAAATTAGCTTTGCTGTTTTAAAATGGTCTTACACAATCTGCCTTCATAGAAACTTGCCATGGACCTCAGTACTAAAAACAAGGTGTCCTGGTATAGAATTGCCATGTGTTTTTTTTTACCTTGATTATTTTAAACAGCATATGTTGTGAAACAAAGGCCTCAGGTATTATTTAAAGAAGGTGACAAACATTGCAACTCACCCAGTGTTCAGGATGAAGAGTTGTGTTTTCTAAGTCCAAGCCAAATCAAATACGGTAGGTGGTGAAGTAAAATTAGGTTCAACAACAAACTCTCCATCACATTGCCACTAGTATTTTTGACCACTAGACTAAATATTTACAGATTGTCTATCTAAATACATGAGTGAAAAGTAAAAGTCTTGACTCTAAGAGACCGTGATTTTGTTTTATTTTTAAAGGGCCTGTATCCTCTCCCAGAAAAGGTGAAGACTAGTATGGACAGGTATGTGGCACATGGGTCTAATGATGCATTATCTCAAATTCAATAGATGCGCTGTCTGCCAAACTATCATGATTTGTATCAAAGCACCACGGACCAAAATCCCTGCACAGCAAGTGGGTATAAAAGGTGTTCATTGTCCATTGTTGGGTCACACAAGGAAGAAAGAAGGACTGTTTTACTCAAGTTCATCGAAACTGGGGTTTGGCACAGAATTTGAATAGCAACACTTGAAATCAGGTCTTACAGCTATATAACAAAGAGCAGAATACATTTTTGTCCACCTTGTCAATTGCTGTTTGTCATTACTAAATTATGCAAGAGCTGAGTTTCATTGGCATCAGGTCTGGCAACTACAACAACCTACTTCATCTTGTCTTCTCATGTCATCTTGTACCTGAAAGCACTTGATAAGCTACAGTTGATCCAGATTGCTGTAACACAAGTCCCAAGCAACTCGCAGTCTGGAGACACACATTCTGCACACACTAGTGTTGAAGTGAACAACGTTCCCCTAAAATAGCCCTCAGATGCACACCATCAGGAAAAAGAAAAGCAGGCAGGCCCAAGAACACCTGGAGAAGGATGGTAACAACCAAGTTGGAAAAGATAAGTCTCACATGGGGCATGGCACAGCCTGAAGCAAAAGAAAGGGAGAAATGGAGAGGTCTTGTTTGCGGCTTTCCTTCATATTTCGATAAAAGATGTGTAAATAGGGATTGATTGATATATGTTTTGTATTTTGTTTGTTTGTGTTTCACAGCCAGACCCATGGCCTTTTTTGTGATTCGGCACAGGGGCTGCAGAAAGAGCTCATCCTGCAGCTGCTCAAACAGGCAGGCCGATGACCCATATTAGTTAATACACAAGTCCTCAATGACCCCATCTTCCAGAGTCAGAAAGCAGCTCCCTGCATCAGTCAATTCAGCACGAAACTAAACACCACCTTGAATTCAGCAACGAACCATGAGGCTCCCGGTGTGGTGTAGTTAGGCCACCTATTGTGCATACTAAGCCATACTAGACATAATCTAACCTAATCTAATCAACTTTTCTGCTGATGTACCCCATTATCTTGACCATCTGAACTGAGGTCCCATAAGGTCCTATCCACTTCCCTTGCTCTCCTGTCCCTTCCTAGAAGCCTGTTAATGTGTTACTGTAGTTTGCAGTTGACGCATAGGTTAGACCATGAGCAGCATGTTGGAACACCAAGGAAATATTCTAAATGTGACATGCAGAGCTATAACTCTCAAGCAAATACTCTCTACCCTGTTCTTTTATGTTTTGAACAGTCAGACAAATGATGCTTATATAAGTTACGTGAATACAAATCCTTAGTTCAGAAAATCTGATTATTGTGCTCATCTGGAGGAAAGGGTGATGAAATCATTGATTACAGTTCCCTGGTTGTACCTTAACCTGCAAATAGTTCGAGAATACACCCCACGCCAGTAACATGGCAATTCTGTCTTGGCTATGTTTGCAATCCAGCTCATAGTACAGCCCAAAGTGAATGACAATTAAACAGGTCTTTTGAGGATAACTGTATCTGTCTAACTGTCATAAGGGTTATCCTTTATTGCCCTCAAGTATAAAATCCTTTTTGTTTCCCAGGAGACCACAGGCTGCAGGGCCCAACCCGTATCACCGCATGTGAATCAAACCTTACAGACGCACTAAAGGTGTATGACAAGTGTTACTTAAAGCAGTGCCCATTTTGTATTTTGGCCTTTGTCTCCGACACCGTGGTGCAAGCATGGGTTGTTACCTCATGCTGATTAAGTATGAGCAAGGGCTGAAAGGTTAAAGCTTATGTTTGACCATAGAGGACACCATGGTCCTGTCCTCTGTATCTTTTCTGTGGGTTTCAGGATATATTAAATGAGAATAGGGATGATGACAACTAACACCCTTGCGTCAATGTAGCATTTCATAAAATGGATGATTTTAATGTGATGGGGAATGCATGCACCTCTGATCTTGGTATTTTACGAATCCTGCTTAGGGCCTTGACCAGTGGGATGGCTTTCGCCATCTATGACTACTGTCCTCTGCACAGTGCATTGCTATACCACTATCAGTGTGTCAGTGACTATAATACAATAATAATAATCAGATTAAGTGATCGTTGGGCATATTATAGAATAATTAACATTCATTTGAAAGGACAGAGCATTTCAAATGTGACACTGCCTTTAAAACACTTCTTTCTATTATGTAATTTTTTCTAATCTGGTTGCAGTTTGCTTTCCCCCACTTTTTCCAAAACAGCTTAGCTGAAAAACCCAGCATTGCACAACTCACCTGGGTATGCTTCTCGCCTCTCTAGGGCATTGGAAAATGGGCACATAGGTACAAATAAGACATGTTTGAGAAGAACAATGCCAGAATTCTGTTATTGATTGCCTACTTAAGATGTTGTAATGCTGGGTTTTCACAAATGTGCTATCAACAGATATGTCATTATCCACGAAGAACTCCTATTTAAATGTATAATGGTCAATGTGTACTTTTACTGCTGGCATGAGTTACCCAATATTGACTGTGTAAACAAGACAAACGTGTCAGTCCACTAGTTATCTAGCAAAGCAATGCCTTTACTTCAGTGGGAGAGACGTGTTTGCGCAATACTTTAAACTCAGTTTACAACGTTTGTACTGCAAAAAAAAAAACATACAGCACAATGTACTGTGGGGAAATTGTGACATTTATTTTTCACAAAGATGAGTTTGAATTAAATTACATTCACAGAGAGAGAGAGAGAGAGAGAGAGAGAGAGAGAGCGCGAGAGAGCGCTTGCGAACCACAGTCCATCTCGTAATTGCGCCATTCATCGGAAAATCCCGGCCAGACTCCTCCTGCTGTGTAACTCAGCCCCCAAGTGATCTCTTCTCCATATAAACTCCATCTCCCCACGTCCTATCTGGTCAGTGTTTTTTGAATCACCACCGGCTTGCCAGCATGCATACAGTCCTTCTGTGGGCGTTTTTGGGATGCCTAGGTAGGCTAGTAAAAAAAAATGTTTGGACAAATATTTGACAAAATATCACTATTACGACTACATCTGTAATGCGCATCAAAGTTACTGACTTGACGGATGTCCTGTGTAACTTTATTTCCTTTACAGCTTCTGCTATGGCAGCCCCCGCAGACGTCAAAGTGAGATGGTGCGTTAAGTCAGATTTAGAGTTAAAGAAGTGCACCGATCTTGCCAAGACAGCACAGTTGGTGTGCGTAAAACGAGAAGGGTCGGAGGAGTGCATCAAAGCTATTAAGGTGAGACGTGTAACAATGTGAACATGTTCCGAATTCAAATTCAGGACATTGTCTGAATGTGGATTACTAAATACATTTTGGTATGGGCGAGTCTTGTGAATTAATGTTAAGCTATCAGGTTGTAATACACCATTTTTTCCTGTGCAGTAGTTAATTAGCTATTCAATCTGTAGCTATTCAATCTGTATCTCCTCACTCTCATACTTCCAACCTAGGACTTGCAAGCTGATGCCATCACCCTTGATGGTGGAGATATCTATGTAGCTGGCCTTATCAACTATGATCTGCATCCCATCATTGCAGAAGATTATGGCACAAGTAATATTGAATTATGTGAAATCTTGTTAAAAAAATACTCACTTGAACATCTCAACCTGGTAACACAATACATTTGTCTATCTTCTCTGCGCTCATTTCTAGGTTCTGAGACATGCTACTATGCTGTTGCCGTGGTAAAGAAAGGCACTGACTTCACTTTCAAGACTCTGAAGGGGAAGAAATCTTGCCATACCGGCCTGGGGAAGTCTGCTGGTTGGAACATTCCCATTGGCACCCTGGTGGCACAGGGTCAGATCCAGTGGACTGGCATTGAGGACAAGCCATTGGAAGATGGTAAGTGAGAAGAGCTTGGAGCCCGTTGAAGGAGTAGAGATAATAAAATGGGCTTACGTGTGTGTTTAAAATGGACAATTTAAGCCATAATGGTAGTGCATAGAGTACCCTTTGTTACTATAAAAAAAACGGTCTCTTTTGCATGTATTTCAACATCTGATAGATGCTGAGCATAGCTTTGAAGTTTATCCACTTTTGGCTTGATGTTGTTGCAGCTGTGATGGAGTTTTTCTCAGCAAGCTGTGCCCCTGGAGCAAACAAGGACTCCAAACTGTGCAAGCTGTGCAAGGATGACTGCAGTCGTTCCCACAAGGAGACCTATTATGACTATCATGGGGCTTTCCAGTGAGTAGAGCAGGGGCTTTCACATACCTAAATCCATCACTAAAACATTTAACCTTTTATTGATATTACATTTCTTTAATGCTGTGGCTTAGTTTATCCTCATAAACGGTTTGCTGGTGTTTCCTAGGTGTCTTCAGGATGGAGCTGGAGATGTGGCATTTGTGAAGCACCTGACTGTTCCTGGTGAGCCACAGGATTCGATAACTGACATTTTAATTCTAGTTTAAAACCTTTCACTTTTAACTTAAGTCACAATGTACAATACAATACACATGGCGAGGAACTTTTCAGAGTTGGGATGCACAAAAGAACGCCGCTCATTCACACCCAGTCAGGTCACAGAGCACTTTAATGAATTACAGCACTACTATACCAATGGGTCGCTTTGATTACTTGACATAACGTGTTGAAATCATCTCTGTTTACTTACTTGGTATGCAATTTAAACACGGCCACTTCCTTCTTTAGACAGTGAGAAGGGCAACTATGAGCTCCTGTGTAAGGATGGTACCAGGAAGAGCATAGATGACTACAAGACTTGCCATCTGGCAAGGGTGCCAGCCCATGCAGTGGTCAGTCGTAAGGACCCTGAGCTGGCCAAGCGCATCTTTGATGTACTGACTCCAGTTGAGGTACAGTGCATCGTTCAAATGTTTTGCATGAAAAGGCATGCTTGGATTCACCTAAATAAATTACTCCAAGATCTCACTTAACTAAATAAGTAAAACACATGGTGAATTTTGTTTGTAAAACAAAGTCCCAAGCAAAATGCAATTCGATGATGTCACACAGATACAGTTGCAGACCAGGTATATGATGTAGACACTGTCCAGGTACACCTTCCTCTCTTAAGTATGCATTGGTTGTTATGAAGTCTTATGGCAATAAAGTATTTGTGTATTCTAGAGCAAACTCTTCGTTTCTGATCCCTATGGAGGCAAAAACCTGATGTTCAAAGACTCAGCAACAAAATTGGTTCAGCTGCCCAGCACCACTGACTCTTTCTTATACCTGGGAGCTGAATACATGAGCATTATTCGTTCCCTAAAGAAAGGTGAGTTAAGATTAATTCCAATCTCAAGTCACTTGCTCTGTCCGTTATTCTGTGTAGTGTATGTATACTGGTGGAGCATGGCATTATTTCTTTATTTGTCAGAGTTACCCCTCTCATGCCACCGTAATGGTATAGTTTTTGCCCGGCTTTACTGTCATGCATGCAATGGCCATAGGTCCAATCCAAAAGGACAACATGTCCAGATAATGTCAATTTACTGGAAACAGCTCCTGAATAAATCAACCATATTATGATAAATACAACTATTTTGTGATATTCCTTTAAAACAAAAAAAAAAAAAAAAACTAAAAAATCCTGACCAATTTAATTAGTATTTTGAACAACCAACACTACATTTCATCTGAGCTAAATGGGCCACATGAATACACATTAATATACTGTATATAGCTTTCTGTAAATGCACTGTTACAAACACACTACTGTAAATATGCTGACTTTATGCTGACTAGTATTTTGATCTGTCTATGACCTCGTCCATCTTGATTGTTAGAGAGAGGCTCTGGCAGCGCTTCTCAGTCCATTAAATGGTGTGTCACAAGCAAAGCCGAGAGAGACAAGTGTGACAGCTGGAGCGTTAGCAGCTTGGACAGCGTCTTCTGTGAAATGGCAGGATCTGTGGATGAATGCATCAAGAAGATCATGGTAAGGAACATCTGACTTCTATGAATATCTAGATATTTTTTTTATATTTTTCTAGAAGTTTTGTTGGAATATAAATAATGATCTAAATCTTTTTCCTATAATTAGTGGCTGAGTTTATGTTTATATCCATCTATTTCTATCTACAGCGCAAACAGGCCGATGCTATGACCATTGATGGAGGAGAAGTGTATACTGCTGGGAAGTGTGGCTTGGTTCCTGTAATGGTGGAACAGTATGTAGAAGGTACATAGACTATACACATGACATTATAGTTTACTTTTTTTTTTTTGCATAATATGATGTGAAAGATGCGGTTTTGTGATAACCATAAAGATACATTCCCTTGTCTTTCCATAGCTTTGTGCAAGCCTGATGCCTCTGGTAAGCAATTATCACATCACATCACATCTTATGTATGTCTTGTGGAGTTCCCCAGGGATCAATGCTAGGGACCCTCTTCTTTTACATACTTCCACAAGGCCAAATCCTTTAAGAATGCAATATTGCCAACCATAGCTATGTAGATGACACACAAAATGGCTGTGACCAAAGAGAGTTGTGCCAGTGTCTTGATCAAATTAACAGTTGGATGTGTCACCAGTAACTACAAAGCCAAAAAAGAAGTAAGAATCCAGACAGTAAACCATTTATCATCATCATAATCAAAGCCAAAAAAAGAGGGCTCAAACAAGACATCATTATTTATCGCAGGCACAACTATCCCTATGTTTTTTCCACTAATCATTTTAGTGTCCTGCATGCAATCCTCTCAGGTCCTGCTTCTTCATACTACGCTGTGGCAGTGGCAAAGAAGAGCAGTGATATCACCTGGGAGACACTCAAGGACAAGAAATCCTGCCATACAGGGTTGGGTCGCACTGCTGGCTGGAACATCCCAATGGGCAAAATCCATAGTACCACTGGAGTCTGTAACTTCGGTAAGTGTATTTATCACAGTAAAGACGGAACATTCATTCAGTCACTAATTTATTAATTCAGTCATCTACTCAGAAATGAATTCTTTCTGAAATTACAAAATGTAAGAAATATATGCACCCCCCAGGAGACACTTGAGTGAGACATAAACATGGAGTGTTAATTCACAATTGTATTCCAAGAATCATACAGGAAAGCGCCGCAGCAAACCGGTATAATGGGAAAGTTAAATGATATTGATCGGCAGTGAAAGGGTGTCCGACAAACCCTCATAGGAAAAAACATAAACAAAGCCTCACACATTAAACAAATATGAGAGAGGTATACAAAGATAACATTTAATGTAATCTTCTAATTCTGCCAGATTTATGAATTATTAAGACATTAACAGAACTGCTTGGGGCCCTTATTCTGTTGTGTGAGTCTATTGTGCCATTAGGACATGGAAAATCCAGCAGCATTTTCCTCAGGGGAGATCTGTGTTTGTTTGGGATTGGACTTTCTGTCAGCTTTTCATTAATCTACCAGTATATTATATTCATCACCAGATAAATTCTTCAGTGCAAGCTGTGCCCCTGGGGCAGATAAGCTCTCCCCTCTTTGCTCACTCTGTATGGGAAGCGGTAAAGCGGTAGGTGGAGAGGACACCAAATGCCAGCCAAGTGCAGATGAATTGTATTATGGTTATGGAGGAGCTTTCAGGTAAGACAGTGCAGAACATTACCAGGCATTCCTGTAGTTTCCTTATTTGTGTCTATATCTGTGCGAAGAGGTTGTGTGTTCAAATGTAAATTCAATTTTAATTCATTTGTATTACATGTGTATGTGACTGAAATATAAACCCAGCATTGTGGATGCTGTGGATTTTGCGTGATCATTCAACAATGTCTTTTTTTCACTCAGATGTCTCGTTGAGGGAAAGGGTGATGTGGCTTTTATAAAGCATACCATTGTCAATGAGTATACTATTGGTGAGTGATACCTTACAGACAAAGTCAGTAAGTAAGTCTTCACAAGGTACATTTAGAGAATTACACTAAAATAACACTTGTATAGTCTTTCTGGTGATGTTTTTCTGTCCCCCACTCTTTTCTTTGAGTGTGTCTTCTCACTTCCTCAGAGAGAGAGAGAGAGAGAGAGAGAAAGAAAGAAAGAAAGAAAGAAAGAAAGAAAGAAAGAAAGAGAATTCTAAGCATATTTTTAAGCTACTACCCCTTCATGTCTGTGTTTTCCAGAAAAAGTACCTGCTTGGGCTCAGGGTGCGAAAGCTACAGATTTCAAACTCATTGGTCCTGGCTGCTCTGCTGATATCAAAGACTATGAGAAGTGCAACCTAGCCAGAGTGCCTGCACATGCTGTGGTCACTCGTCCAGAGATGCGGGATGATGTGGTGACAATCCTCAAAAAGCAGCAGGTTTGCAGGGGCACCAAACAATTTGTCTATGCATAACTGTGTTTACTTTGACTGAAAGATAAATCTGTGGCTATTTTGTTTGGTTTCTTACTGTCTCTGCTGTTCTAATTTCAGGAGAAATTTGGCCCCTCTGGATCAGAGTCATTTAAATTGTTTGAGTCGACTGATGGAAAGAACCTCCTCTTCAAAGACTTCACACAATGTCTCCAGGATATTCCATCTGGACAGAGCTACAAGGACTTTTTGGGCCCTGACTACATGACAGCAATGACCTCTCTGAGACAGTGTTCCAGCAGTATCTCAGGTACCAACCAACAAACATGGGATAACACATTATACCGAGAGAGCATGTTCTTAAGTGCTTAACGTTTTCTGTCTAATATTATGTTTCAGAGCTGGAGCAGGCTTGTACCTTCCATACCTGCCAGCAAAAGGCATAGAGGAGAGAGCATGCAGATCAAAACTCGCCTCCAAAGAGACCAAACTCTGACTTCAATTTCATCTTTTTTGGCTTTCCCTTATGAAGAAAATTGGGGATGTTGTTTGTTGTTCCTGTGCAACTGTTATTGCAGTGATACTGTAACTTTTTTCTGTCTAATATTTGGCTCTTTATGAAAGTTTGTAAAACAAAGAAAAACTAAAGAAATAAATACCTTTTCTAATGCATCTAGTTATTCATCTTCCTTTTTCCTGCCATGAGTAATCCTGTCTTTATATTCAGCTAAGATAAATCTCAGTTTAATGAAATTGCATACTGTGCATATTACCCGATACTCATGCTCATCTGAAGCCACTTATCGATAAGACAGAATGCAATTCAATTGTGGGAAGCCCAAGAACAGATAATTCCCACGGTCACATCATTTGATGCTAGCCGTGCACCAACTGTACTCACACTGGCTGCCCCGCAATCAATGAGCCATGAAACAGCATTTATGTGTTTAGCCTTTTTGCAAGTTACAACAGAAATCAACTTACTGAAACAAGACAAAATCACTGCATTCTTTCAAAACGCTGCGATTTTGCAATGCAAATTGCAATAGCAAAATCACTGCACTGCAATGCAAATTCAAAGGGAATAGACTACCAGATTTATATTGGAGTAAGAACCAGTAGATTTTAGTTTCCTTGAAGCTATCTGGCTATAGTCTGTTATTGGCAATATTTAAACCAAATGGCCAAAAACACATTACTGCTCATACCAAAGCCCCACAGCTAAGCTGTGACTTCAGACAGGGATACTCAAACGATAGGTAGGTAGAGATACCTCCTTGTTTTTATTGGTTGGATGTGAGTGGTTCACATGATCAATTTATTGATAAGATAGGAATCCATGTGCTTTATTGATACCTACTGGCATATGAGGAGATTACAATTGTTCATTCTACCTTTGCGTGCTTGGCCCTTGATAACGAGTAGGCTGCTGCAAGCCTTATCAGCCCTCCTGAAAACTATAGAGTGCTCAGAAAAACATTAAGCAAGCACCCCTCCACATCTGTGTTTTCCAGGTAATGCACCTGGGCATATCGGTTTGTCAGTGTTCTCCGTCAGGAGAACATGGATAGTGCTGTCTGACTTGGCACACAGATAGTGGACAGCAAAAAAATATGCCATTTCTTTGTATTCTATGAACAGGATCATTAATGGCTGGACACAAGATGCATCGGGTTCAGATTGTGCCATGTGTCATGCCCCTATGTGTTACTAATATGGAAAATGGTGAAGGCGCTCTTTTTCTAGTTAGCTTACTAACTGAATGTAGGGCGCCCTCTATTGGTAGTTTAATGTATTTCATGATAAAGCCTTGAGGCTCTGAGGACAGACTCAAATAGGCCTACTTTAAGCACCCATGCCCTTTCCACAGGTGCCCATGTGTACAGTGTATTCATTTTCATATTTCTGAACATAGTGTTGATGTTCTGATATTAGGATGCCCCAGTCATACATGATTCTCACCACTGATGGCTGTCTCAGTCTCCCATAATTGCTTTGAATATTTGTGGTTGATTTGGAGGTAAGTGAGTAGGCTACATATTTAAAACTGCAGTTGGTGTAGTGCTTTTGTTGAGAAAAAATGGAAATGTTTGCAGACTTACAATAAGGGTGTATTTCTGAAGGATATGTCTCTGTGTCATCTGTGTATTTAGAGAAATAAGAACTGTAAATGCTTTACAGTGTTAAATAGTCTACAACTCCAAATCAGAAAAAGTTGGGACGGTATGTCAATTTAAAATTAAAACTGAAAACAGTGATTTGTAAATTCTCTTTGACCTGTATTACATTGAAAACAATACAACAGCACATTATTTGATGTTTTACCTGATGTACTTGATGTTTTTTTTCAGAATAAACACTAAATACTTGCAACATATTTCAGAAAAAGTTGGGACAGTAAAGCATTTACCACTTTGTAATGTTGCTATTCCTTTTCGCAACACTAAAGATGTTTAGGGAATGAAGACACAGAGTGATGAAGCATTTCCGGTGTAACTTTGTCCCATTCTTCCTGCAAACAACTCTTAAGGTGTGCAACGGTACAGGGTCTTCGTTGTCGCATTTTGCGTTTCAAAATGTGCCACACATTCTCTATTGGGGACAAGTGAGGACTGTAGGTAGGCCAGTCCAGCACCCGCACACTCTTCTTCCTCAGCCATGCCTTTGAAATGTGTGCAGAATGTGGTTTTGCATTGTCTTGTTAAAATATGCATGGGCGTCCCTGGAAAGGATGTCGTCTTGAAGGCAGCATATGTTGCTCCAAAATCTCTTTGTACTTTTCGGCATTAATGGTGCCACGGGCACTGTCACAACCCCATACCATGACAGACCCTGGCTTTTGGACTTGTTGCTGGTAACAGTCTGGATGGTCCTTTTCTTCTTTGGTCTGGAACACACGGCATCCATTTTTCCCCAAAAAAGACCTGAAATACTGATTCGTCTTATAGATGAATGACAGTTTTTGAGGGATCGGAGATCACGGTTATTCCGTTTAGGCTTGTGCCCTTGCCATTTACTGAAGATTCCTTGAATCTTTTAATTATGATGCACTGTGGAGGGTGAAATATCCAAATCCCTTCCTCTTTCTTTGAGAAACATTGTTTTTAAACATTTCAATAATTTGCTCACGCATTTGTTGGCAAACTGGCAATCTTCGGCCCATCTTTGCTCCTTAAGGACTAGGCCTTTCCTCGATGCTGCTTTTGTACCAAATCATGATTACAATGACCTGTTGACATCACTTGTTTCAAATCACATCATTATTTAATTATTCTACCTCATTTCTACCCCTAAATTGCCCCCGTCCCAACTTTTTTTGGAATGTGTTGCAGGCCTGAATGGCAGGAATGGATGTATATTTACAAATCAAATGAAGTTGACCAGACAAAACATGAAATATCTTGTGTTCATACTGTCTGCAATGAAATACAAGTCAAGGTAAATCTATAAATCACTGCTTTCTTTTTTTCTTTGCATTTTCCATACCGTCCCAACTTTTTCTGATTTGGAGTTGTAACTCAAGTATCTCATTTTCAGACCATTCTGTTGAGCTAATTTGTTGTTGTTCAGATTATGTTCTCAGCCATATGAGGGAGCAGGGGATGGGACAGGGAGAAGTAACATTGTCCCTGTACAAAGACAAATGATGACAACTTTCAGTTGTTGAATAAACGTTTGTGTCCTTGCTCAACATTGCTGGCAATGGTTAAAAAATGAAAGAATCCCTCACAGCCATGTGCATTTATGGCCTTTGCATTCATGTCATTTGTATTCATTGACAACACATAATATTTGCTAAATACAAACCATAAAATGTGTGCTTTAGCTGTTAACTGTGTGTGGATATGAAGAATCAATACATTGTCAAAATTGCACAAATGCACAAGCCTACTTTGTAACAGGCTAAACCAAATCCTAGAGCTAAGCCTACATACATGCATTAATTGATGGATAGCCTACATATTTACATTTATAACGACATCAACCATAATTGATGAACACCTAAAACTGACACAGTGATTATATAATATAATAAGTTAACTAATTTAATGTAACCTAGACAGTTACCATCAAAGACTTTGTTACCATGCAGAGCTTACTTGTGCACCACTATCACATGACTGACGTTAAAGGTCACAAACGTGAATAACCCGGAAATACCCTTGCGGTTCCGTAGACTCAAGGAGAGGAAGGCATTGCACCATGGCTCTGTTGAACACCGTGCATTAACAGGCTAGCGTGGAGATTTTACCGGCAATCCGTCACCATCCGCGCCTTAAACATGGACCTCCAGTCGAGAGGCTTATTCCGGATGCAAATAAGTTGTCAGTAGTAATTTCAGATAACTGTATTTGTCCATTTTTTTTACCGTGACACTTTTTTGCCTTTGCACGCTACAAGGGATTTAAACATTAAGTGTCAGTAAGCTAGCAGGCTAACAGCCCTCATCCCTTGAGCACCACTTTCCCTTTGGACCCAAGACGTGCTTTGACAGTGATTTCAAGATAAAATAACAAAAAAATAACCTCAAATTACATATAAACCTGAGGTCAAACTCCATAATTGATTGTTCTATTCAACACATCTTACAAACTCCAGGTAAGTGGTCCTGCTAAGTTAACGTTAACGAGCTACGTGAAAGGCAAACAGGCCTCGTAGCTACGTCTCGTGAGAATTGATGGGTTAGCCGGGTGAGGGTCTGTGTAGCTAGCTGTCGTTAGCCAGTATTGTAGGTGCTTTAGTATTGTAGGTATTCATTTGGTTAGTGAGCTGATGTTGATTAAAAGAAGCTAACGTTACAGTCCCACGGGCAGTTAGGAGGTAACGTTATGCTCGAATGTGTTTCTGTGTAGATCGCTAATATGTGTCGAATGTTTTATGCTCAATTCCCTGATGTTCCAGCTTTGATTAGCTAACAGTTAGCAGTAACGTCAGTTGATTAAGTTAGTTGTTCGATGGCAGATAAACTTGGAGGTAACGTGATAAGGAGTTTGTCAATTGGGCGATATCCCCCAAATATGCATCGCATTGACAGACTTGCTTGCAACGCCAGCCAGTTGGCAGCTAGCTGGCAACGTGAGCTAACTGCCATGGCCCAGAAGTTGGACAAAATATTGGTACCAAACGTTAGCCAGTTAGCTGCATACCAGCACATCCTCTTTCGCCAGCCGATGTCTTGGTTTGATCTGTTAGAATTATTTGTGTATGGCTTTATGTAGTGTTGGGTAAGCCTGATCCACTTCAGTGTAACGTTATTCCACTTGGAAAATGTGTGAAACAGCCCATGGATAGCTAGATAGCTTAACTAGCGACTGTTTGACATGAAGTTGGCTAAAGTATTAGCTGGATTATGAACAGGGTCACATCACAATAGGTGTATGTTAATAAGTAACTTTAGGTGAACCAGGTAACTTTGCTCCGCAATCAAAACTGTGTAGCTCACTGAGGGTATGAATATGTAAACGTAACATTAGCCACATTGGTATATGGAAACCTACATGCCTTCTAAGCTAACTTTATCTAACGTTAACCGTGTGAGATTTTGGGCCTGGGTATTAACTTAATGCCTAATGAGCTTTCACTTAGCTCACCGGCTAACGGTAGGTCTTAATAATAATAGTACTATGACTGACTAGATTTGTTAGGTAGCATGTTGCGGGGCTGTTACTGCTCTGAATTTCAATGGCCAGTTCCAAGTTTTTAACTGCTCGACATTAGCACTGAGAACATAGTGTAGCTACATGAAAGAATCAATGAAATGTGTTCGTTATCTAGCTAGCTAGCAACCAGCTCTGTATTCGGCACTACTCATGGATCATCAAGTACACATGATTAAACTGTATCGTTGGTGGATTTGTAAAGATTAAGGTTGGCACTGATTGGCATTTCGAGCTTAGAAACAGTGGCTTTCTGTTTGGTGTAAATCTAACCTGAACCGAGACCAAAATGATGCTAGCTAGCTTGGCTAATGACAAGTTAGCCAACGTTAGCGGGCCACGGTTCATTTTCACTCATGAACTCACTATATTGTAACGTCAGACAGATACTTTATGTTATTAGATCGGCTGTTTACCACCAATTTACGCATTATTTCAAGGTGTGTGTGTGTGTGTTGGTATTTAGAATTCAGTTTTTAATAAACGGTTGTAATGACGTTTGGCACGATGTACCATATGGTATAACGAGAGCTAAAGCTAATGCAGTGATCAAGTTTTCATGAGCCGGGCGTTATGGCTGCTGTGACACGTCCCTATTTCTTCAGATTTCCATTTGCGTTGCCTTTAGTTGGTGGTTCGGCCAGAGAGCCTGCACTGCATGTTCTCTGCACAGCAGATTCCATACACATTCTTTCGTATTTGCCTAGACAGAGGGTTATTATATTGATATTTTGTGATTCCTTTTGCTACCCAATTCAAAACAAAATAAGTTCATTCTTAACGTTCATTCTCATAATTTTCAAAGGAAAGATTTGAAAGTCATTTGGCCATTATTGTATTTGGCTTGAGCTGTGTGACTCATTAGGCTACATACAATTCATGGATGTCCTGTACAGTCAGAAAACCTGCCAAGTGTCTTCCTTAGCCAATGTATATGGCTTTAATATAATTGCCATTGGCAGAGGGATAGTTTTCCACAAGAGCCCTGCATCAGGCTTTGCCCTCTTGCTGGGTTTATTTACTGTACTAGGACGTGGTATGCTTGGTGGCTTGGCCTCATCTTTTAACTTAGCCACTAAATTATCATTTGTGGTGGTGTGGCCTGCATGATATGATGGTGACAAATTGATTCAATTTTAGAATCTGAGTGTTGCCAGTTCCTTTACTGTAAATTCATTGTTTTGTTGTGGTTTTGTCAGTGCTTCTCTTTGTGTAGGTAACTTTGCAGTGTGTTCAGGTGCTGGTAATTTTAACAAGCTTAATTTGTGGACAACACTGTGTAGTGTTGTGTATTAAGTATAGATTATGTCTGTCATTGACAGCAATAATACAAGCTGGTATTTGAGCCAAGCGTCTATGGCATTGTGTAGCTTTGGTAAGTCTTCATAATGTACAATGAGTTTTGTCAACCAGATTTGTCTTGGCAAACCGAACAAAACCTGAGATGTTAGCAGCACTTAGAACCTCTGTTGGCGCATTTTAAAAGCACATGACATTCGATAGTAACACATTTATTTTAGATGAACGGCTGGGACAAAGGTGATTGCATCCAATTGAGGGTCATCAAAGCATAGTTAACATTACATTACACTTAGACCAACGTTACACACAGCTTTCATTTTCGTATGTCAATTTGATAATCATCTGTCCACTGGTGATTTAAGCATGTTGCTGGGAAGCTTTCTATCCATTGCTGTGAAGTTTTATTTTCAGGTGGTCAAAAGTGGTGGGGACATGTCCCTAGCTTAACATGAAGGCTGTGCTTTCTTAAATATGGAATTTTCAGCGTCACTAAGATGTGACGGCATTATTTGCTATTGTGTGAAGGTCAGTAGCCTAAATAGTTGAACTCTTATGAATTCCTAAGTCAATTAGTCTACTTTGCTGTCAGGGGGAGCTGAACAGTGGGAAACATTTGCCCTCTTCAGCATTATCCCATGATATTCTGAAATGACCTACAAATTAGCCAATATACCGCGACTTCTAGAAAACAACATTTAATGTTTATGCAAACAAAACGTGCATATTTGTGGGCTGATTCACACTGTGCATACACCTTTGTTATGCACCACCCATGTTTAGTTACAAAGCTTCTTATTGATTTCATTGATTAACTTTAACAGGAAGTAGTTTGCCAGTTGAGTATAGTTACCTTCACTCTGACCATTCTGTTGTCTTTTTGGTGTAACTACCAGTTGCTGGAATCCTGCTTTCTCACTTAGCAGCACAAACCAGGTATGAATGTGATGCAAGTTCAGTTGTTTACCTAAAACTTCTTGTCAGTAAAACGGTGAAATTAAATACTTTGTCATCAAGGTTAAAAAAGACAAAACATTTATTAGTGTTTTCTGTAGTGTAAAATTTGCTTTAAAATTATTTATTTCTAAAGTTCTATTGTCTCCAAAGCCCCTTCCAGCAGAGGAGGCAGTTGTAGAGCAATATCTATTCTGTAAACACACTTATTTCAGTACTTAGCTGTCGTGAAGACCTCTTATGAGAACATTCAGCTGTGAGAAACACCAAACCGATACGACTGCCTTGGCACTTCGCAAAGATATTTTCATCAACTTTAAAACATAAAACACCTCTAACCAGTAGCCTTAGCATCGGAAAACCAGCTAACGTTATTCTGACTGCAACATCAGAGTAACATGAGATGCGTTACGGAATGTTACGGTAACCAGAACCATCTTAGTTTTATGGTAAAATGTTTTTAAGTTGCAGTGTTTTTTTGCAAATGCCTCTAAGATCTCTAGGCCTGATTTTATTTCACAGATTATCTGTTTCATGTTCTACTGTCAAGACATAATGACAGTTTTAGCAAATATGACGAAGTTATTTTTATAATAGTTCCCCTGCAGCTTTAAAGGGAAACTTTTTCAACCTGGGACACAAGTGAAATCGGTCCAGTACTGGTAACCGCAAGACCGCTATAGATTGGAATCCTATGCATGCACTCAAAGTAAACCACTAGTTTAAGCAACTGGTAGATGTTTTTATAAGGCTCTGATAACATGGAAAGGATCTGTACAGAGATACACCTTTGTCTGTTTACTTCAATAACTGTAAAGAAACTGTAGAACATTTTTGAATACTCTCATCTGTAGGGCCAATGATTT
The DNA here is from genome assembly GCF_900700415.2 of Clupea harengus. Lineage (NCBI taxonomy): Eukaryota > Metazoa > Chordata > Actinopteri > Clupeiformes > Clupeidae > Clupea > Clupea harengus. The sequence continues at coordinate 22,681,313 of NC_045173.1, read as the reverse complement.
TCCGTTTCAAAAAAATGCATTTTCCGTTTCACATTTGGTGAATTCCGTTTTTTTTTCCCGTTTCAGCTCATTTTGTTCACCCTGAGGTAGATTGATGGCTTAAAATTAGTGAATAATATGTGCCACAAGTGACAATTTTTTTTAGAGACCAGTTTCAAAAGTTTGCGGATTCAGTGACCGGATCCGCCCTGAGGCCGATCCAACTATTTATTTTTTCCGGATTCAGGCAATCCAGGCTCCGTGTAAGCGGCCCTTAAGTGAGTTCTGAACTACTCTCGGCTTGGTTTGCTGGCACCTTATCTCGTGTTCCAAATGTCCCTGTGCTTTTAGAAAATTTCAGTAGTCCTGTAAAGGTACTGTTCGAAATTTTAATCCAATATGCTTTTTGTCTAATTCAGCTAATTTTTCCTCTACCTGTTTTTTTTTTTTTTTTTTTTTTTTTATTTAAGTTTTTTGGGTTTGTAGTTTTTTTCCTTAAAATGTTTGTTTACAAGTACAGCAATTTTGCTTTTATACCTTGTGTCTATCTGCCTAATTGATCTCTTTGGTAATCTGGTTGTAGATCAGCAATTACATGACCCTTTAGATATCACATGTAGTATTATTAGGGCCAATGATTTTCCGTTTCAAAAAAATTTGTTTTCAGTTTCACATTTGGTGAATTCCGTTTTTTTCCGTTTCGCCTCATTTTGTTCACCTTGAGATAGATTGATAGCTTAACATGAGTAAATAATATGTGCCACAAGTGACCCAAAACTTCTAAGATTGTTGTTTGCCAGCCATCAACAGAACAGAAGACTAAAAAAACATTATTTGCAGGCGATTGGGAAGATGCGCAAATTAATGTGACTGTAGCGTCAACTGTTGAATAGGGGGGCGTGGCCGGAGCGGAGTTCAACAAAGACGTGACATTTTCTCAATGTTTTTTTTTGTTTTGTTCATTTTGTTCAATGTTTGTTCATCCTTGCAATCGTTGTTGTGCTTATTTGAAATAAATACAGTCTTGCAGGACAAAATACAGGGGAATTTGGGCGATTTTGATGCACAAAATGGTGTTTCCGTTTGAAAGTTGCAATTCCGTTTCAAAGGGTACATTCCGCGAATTCCGTCCGCTTTCCGTTATCGCGGAAAATCATTGGCCCTATATGTGCTTTCTCTGTCAGATTCGAGAGAATGAGAATTTATGCATACTCATTTAACTTTGTTTCAGTTGTGTCTTTGAATCATGGCTTTTGGTAATATTTTGTTATTGCATAAGTTATTTAGGCTAACCTGTAATGGCTGCTTAACCCAGGTGAGAGATTGCAGGGCACCCTTGTGTAACGTATCATTTAGCCCATTAGATGGAGTCTCTTTGGCTTCCGCTCTGTCAGTGGCAGTGCTCCTTACTGACCCTGGAGCACTCTGGCGGACGAGGCTACCTGTGTGTGAGCCAGCAGTCTCAGACCCTCCTGTCTGCTTTGTGGAGGACCCTGAGCTGTCGCTCCCCAGGGTGGGTTTACAGCCCGCCACCTGTTGGCATCAAAAAAAGACTGGGGCAGGGAGCGGGAGACCCTACTCTTTTGTCACCGATCAGGTTCAACCTGTCTGACTTCAGTAGTCCTCCCCACCTCACTCTCACCCCCTACTTTCTGTGGGAAGTTGCCTGGGCCCCTCCTCCCCCAGACTTCAGCCCGCTGACCTCCAGGGCCTTCACCCCCCCCTTCTTCCCCAGCCCCAGCTCTCCAGCTGCTGTCTCAAGGGGGGCTCCCTGAACTTATCACAGTTAGAATTGATGCGTGTGTTGGTGAAATATATGGGTGTGATGTCTGGCTCGTGGGTGGGTCTCTGCCTGTTATCAGCATGCTAACAGTAACCCCCCCCAACCACTATAAAACGTTCTTAACACGAGACGAGTGTTAATGACGAGAGCTGTGTGTGTACCTTGGGCTTCAGTGACACTATATGCTCAGTTTACCCTCTTGCTGAACAGTGTATATAACAGAAAAATATAACCTTGAGTGCAGAACTATATAACCTTGAGGGTGTTGATCATTTTAGACAACTGTTTGCTTTAACCTTGCTCTTTCTCTTTGCATCTCTCAGGCTGACCTTGGAGAAGATAAAAGCCTGGGCTTCCTTCCCAAGTTCAATTGAACCCTAACATTTCAGAGGTACATTACTCATTTTTAGAGATAGATTCACTGTGTGTGTGTGTGTGTGTGTGTGTGTGTGTGTTGTGTGTTATCTGTTGTATAGTTGTTCCTTCACTTCATGGCTGACCTTTTCCTCCTCTTAATATCAGTTTGGCAGGCAGGTTCGAGGCCCCCTCATGCAGAACCACGTGAAATGAATAAACCGCCACAGCCTATAACAGGACCCCCCTCTGTCCCCCACCCCACCCCTTCCCCTGGACTGACACAGGTAAGAACCAATCACAGGATCCACTCTTTGCCTCCAGAAAGACCTGTGAGCTGGCCATGAATCTCTGAACATGACTACATTTCCCTCTACCTCTCTCCCTGTAGGCTGCCTTCCCCCCTGGCCAGCCCCCATCTGTTGTCTTTGCTTCACCACCTCCACAAATGAACACTGCACCGCAACCCCGACAGGTACGCCGCCCTAACAGGAGAGAGAGAAGGAGATAGACAGACACGTTGCTATATAGTAGTCCTCAGTAGGAGATCTGTGCTGCTGCTTTTGCTGCTATGTCTGCTTCTTAACTCTGTGTTCTCATGTGATCGTGATGACAACTCTGCATGTCTGCCAAACTCTCTCTTTCTCTCACGCTCTCTCTCTGCTGTATGACCTACGCCCTCTCTGCTCTCTCTTGCTCTCCTAGTTTGCTCCAGGGCCAGGGCCACGCGCTTTACACCAACAGGTACTAACATCTCCCTCTCAGCTGATCTAAAGGCACGCGACCTGGGAGACTCCGAGAGGCTCTCAGGCAGCGGCCGGCTCCTGAGTGGTTTTGGCTCTGACCTGGAACGGTTCTGTCTGGTTCCGTGCCAAGTCGGGGCCGGGTCTGGGCCCGAGTCAGATGCTCTGAGGGCTTCTTTAAAGTCTCACTATACACACTCCAGATAAAAGTTTTAAGATGTCGAAAAGAGCTTTGACACTCCATTGCGGTGTTTTCACTAGCTCTTGTAGCCTTCAGATACTTTCTAAACTTAGGAGTTGCTATAGTATGTTTGATCAGTTTGTTCAACAAGATATCAAACTCAAAGTAACATGATCTGACAATTGCTTATAATACACACACTCCTTTTTGTTGCTCTTCCATTTGTGTATGGCTTGTCTCCTTGTTGTCACTGTTTCACAAGGGTGCTTGCATAACTCTGTGTGTGTGTGTGTGTGTGGTGAATGTTCGCTTGCTGCTCAGCCTAACCGGTTATTACTACCTTTTGCTTCTCTCCACCCCTCTCTTCCTTCCTCTCCTTCCATCTCCCTCTCTGCTCTCATCTTCTCTTTCTTTGTGTCTTGCTCCTCTTGACACTGCTGGTGTTTTGTTGCGGCTGCAGGGTGGATTCAGGTCCTTGCAGGTAACTGCTTCTCTCCTCCTCCTCCTCCTCATTCCTCCTCCTAGAGCTCTACACTGGAGACGCTTCTACTGTCTCTGTGTACTCAGATGCGTCGCATGCATTAGCACGCTAGAATCCATCAAACTCTTGGCCCTATAACTGGCTCTCCGGATCCATTTTTGCTTTGTGTTAAGACTGTTATACCATTTTAACATACTGTTTTCTGATTCCCCCCCCCCCAACATTTGGTTTTGTAGATTTTGGTTGTAAAGAGGGAATAGATTTGGGGGAAGACTTCAAATGCTCCCATTTCTGTCTAGGGCTGTCTTGCGCTGCCTCATCACGTCCACTCCTACCGCATGTTAGTTGCTACCTTGAGCATCTGAATATTGTATCCAGGAATGTTTGTTTGGGGTTGCAGTTCAGTTAGGGGTTAGGATCAGATGGCATGTCTTCAAGAATATAATTTGATGTCCCTGTTAAAGAACATGCACGAGTTAGGTGGTGTGTTGACTTTGGTGCATGTGGGGCACGGCTATCAGTAGTGTATGCGCACTGTTGGTAGCCGTAGATAAACAGAGACAATAGAATGAACGTACTGATATGAAACGTATGAAGTGGCAGCAGTAGTTATTGCTCACTGTAGGAGTGTGTGGGATGGCGTCTCAGAATATCATCCTCTGCCTCTAGCCGTACTACCAGAGCCGGCCCAATCTGCCCAGCAGTGCCCCCCGGGTCCAGCCCAGCAACACCCCTCGGCCTGTGGCGCCCACCCATGTGTACCAGCCTGGCTCCCAGGTCATGATGATCCCCCAGCAGCAGCTGCAGTTCTCCAACTCTCAGGGCCAGGCCTACTTTCTTTCCTCTGGACAGGTATGGCGCAACCGACACATCCGTAACCGCCCATTCTACTTTGCTTTTCCACTGCCTCCACCCTCTTATCTGCAGACACAAAGGCCTTTACTATAATGAATAAGACTAGCTTTTTCATTAACACTGCTCATTTTCTTGAAAGAATATGACTTTGATCCATAACACTGAATACCACCACTTGTTGCGTGATACAGTGCCTGTTTTGGGTCATTTTTTTTTTTCAAAAGAGAAGCATACTGTTCTACATCAACATGACCCCACAATAATTCTGTGGTGCTTGTTCATTGCAGTTTTGCAGCATTTCACTCGTTGAAGAAGTTTAAACTGCAGTCAGTTTATGTGCAAGTTTCCAGCAGCGTAGACACATGAAGTTTTGCAATGTGCAATTGTCAGAAAATTTCAGACTTTGATAAAAGGAATTGATGTTATTGGAGTCATACGATTCTGATAGATCTGAAAATCTGGAAGCGGTTCTCGATTCCCATCCTTAGTGACCCTCAAAATCACTGCCATGTCTGTAGCGTTTCTTGATGGGATTATGTTTGTCGTTGTCATGTTTACTCTTTGATTCTCTCTCTCTGCAGTACCGTGCTCCGTACTTGCCTCAGGCTCAGCAGTACCCGGTGCCCAGTGGAACTGCTGGGTTCTACTCTGGGACCACTCCAGAATACGGTCCATATGGTAAGAGCCTCTTACAGCCAGAGCCACATGCAACAACCTTCCAAAACCATCCTTCCCCCAACCTAAAACAAACACTTAGTTAAATTGAGTTGTTAAAGACCGGTCCAGTGACCTTTTTAGACTGCTGTCTCCTGTGTCAGGCCAGCAGGACTCCTGAAAAGGCCTTGTGAAGTCAGTTTTCTGTCAAAAAATGTTGCCTGCCTTCACTAACCAACGGCGTAAATGTAGTATTGGTGTGTTTTGTTTCCTGATTTCGGTGTTGCGGCAGTTTCTCTATACTAATCTCCTCTTTTCTCTCAGCCTCCTTTCTTTCTTTCTTTCTTTCACTTCTTTTTCTCTTGAGTTCAGTTCCAGTGATGAGTTCTGTTAAGTGTTCTAACCTCATTCTGCTATATCTTGCTCTTCCTGTTAGCTGTGTTCATTTACTCTGTTTCTTTCTCTCTCTCTCTCTCTTTCTTTCTTTCTTTCTTTCTTTCTTTCTCTCTCTCTCTCTCTGTCTGTCTTCTGCGCTCCCCTTCCCATCCCTTTCTTTGTGAGCTCAGAGCCCTCTCTTGCTGCGAGGGAGAGGCGGGGAGGTGGGGGGAGGGGGGCTGGCCGGGAGAACGGCCGCCTGACGCTGCACGGCGCTCCCCTCACCTCCCAGCGCTATCCTGGTGAGTAGGAACTGCAGGGCTGTTTCCGTCTTCAGCAGAGGCGCATGCTAGTCCAGGTTCAAGCAGCGCTGCCCCCCCCCCCAGCCGTTGTGTCAAGCACTTGTTTTCTATTTTGGTCCGGATTGACTGCTACACAGGGAATGGCCAGTTTTGTGAACCTGAACTTGTACGCCTCTGGCATGCTTGCGTGTGTGTGTGTGTGTGTGTGTGTGTGTGCATGCATGTTCAAGTGTACAGATGACTTCTGTTGATGAGGACTGCATGCACCCCTCTGGGTCTGTGAACACTCGAGAATGAATTGAAAATACATTACATGCACCTGTGTACATAGAGAGAGAGCCTTACTTCAGGTCTGTCCGATGAACTAAAAGGGCATGTCTAAGGACCTGCAGTTGGGCATTATGTATTCTCACACCATAAATGCATGCATATACGCCTTCAAAAGAGAATCCCCTGTGCTGATGTAATTGGCAGATGTGGTGTAGCTGTGTTTTGTATTACACTGCTCTACAGCTGTTTCCACCAAGGGATAAGTCCATGCAGACTGATTCATCAACCATTCACTATACTGCTTGATATTTTTTCAAAGTTGGTGCCTCCCACGGAGTTAGAGAACTGTTATGATCGCTTCAGATTAAAACCCTGCATCCTCCTGACCCTTGGTGAAACTGGCTTTAGATGTCTGGTTTATGGCGTCATGGTCAAGTATCGTAATGACTCTCACCCCCCCGCCCCCTCTGCTGTTTCTGCTCTCTGGTTGTTTGTGCAGCCGGAACCTACTACCCTGCCCAGCCCCAGTACCCCTCCCCGGTGCAGCCCGCGCCTGTCATGATGAGCCCCGCCCAGCAGCCACAGGCCCCTCCTCCTCAACCAGCACCTCCACCACAGCCGGGTCCGCCCAAAAGGGAGCGTAAACAGGTACCGGACACCCAAACCAGTCTAACGGATGCTGTTTTGCTTTAATTTCCTGCATTCATTTGATGAGCGATGGAGTTATATAAATATAACTAAAGGGATGCAAAAGTTAATGGAGAGGATGAAGGAAATAATTCCATTGTAATTTGGTTTCCAATGGATCACTAAGCGTATTATTCCACTAACGTGTGTATTCCTGCCACAGATCCGAATACGGGATCCTAACCAGGGAGGCCGGGATATCACAGAGGAGATCATGTCTGGAGGAAGGACTACCTCTACTCCTACTCCTCCCCAGGTGAGCGCCCTCAGGCCTCCCTCAGCGCAGGCTCAGTTCTCAATCGTCAGCTTGGAGGGAGCCAAAGAGCTTAACCAGTATCAGTATTTGAACCATAATGTCTGAGTTCACTACCAGCTCACTTGTGATACTTATTGATTGACCTCTTGATCATAATTGATTTTTGAATTTGAACATTTCGTTTAAAATGAGCTGTCTGTCAAAAGAATCTGACTGACTTTGATGTGCAGTTGATTTTTCTGTGTTGGTCCCATGTTCATTTAGTACTGTCTCAACATTGTTCTTTTCCCTAATAAAGACTCACACAACTGCATGTAATGGCTGTCGTTCCAGTAAGTTATAAAATCTGTTCTTGATTTCAGTCTGGGCCTGAGATGACGGGCTCTGCACAAACCAACGGAGAAAGCCTGATCGCTAGTGCTGCTACTGTTGTGACAAGAGCGGGTGAGTAGGGCCTTTGCCCTTCAGTCAGCACTCCACAGGACAACTGTGGAGTGAAAACACCTGTTTTCTTTGTATAATCACTGCACTACAGTAGAACATTTCATATGAAGTTACCAAGTGCATGTCTGATAAATCATACATTTTTGTTGACATTCATAATTTCTAGAAGTGTCACCACTGTTATTGATGATGGTGATTACAGCGCGCAGGTTTATACTGACTGCTTGTTTTGTTTTTGATGCCCAGACGAGCAGGACAAGCCAGCTGCCCCCACCCCTCCTCCCCCTGCCAAAACCCCGGAGCCGGCTGTGACCACCGCCACGCCTGCTCCCAAGGTCAAACCTGATGTAGAGGTCAAAGCGGCCCTGCAAGCCGCCGAGTTCCCCATCCCGCCTGGCGAAGATGCCTCTGCTAACCCGCCCCCACCCGCCCCTACCTCTCCCCCGCCTGTGGAAGTGCCTGCCCCGACCCCTGCCTCTGAGGAGGCCAAAGGCAGTACTGTGGATGGACCTGCGCCTCCGTCTTCAGGAGCAGCCCCGGCCCCCCAGAATCAAACCCAGGCCCCTCAGAACCAAGCCCAGGCCCCCACTGCCACAGCCGAGCCTTCTCCTCCAGACACGCAGGACGATAAGCCAGAGGTGGACGAGGAGGAGGAGCAGGAAGTAGAGGAGGAGAAGCAGGAAGAGGTGCCCCCTGCGTCGGCCCCAGAGACCCCTGCGTCGGCCGCGGAGACCCCTGCGTCGGCCCCCGCGTCGGCCCCGGATACCCCCGCGTCGGCCCCGGATACCCCCGCTTCGGCCCCAGAGACCCCCGAGTTGACCCCGGAGACCCCCGAGTTGACCCCAGAGACCCCCGAGTTGACCCCAGAGACCACCGCGTCGGCCACAGAGACCCCTGAGTTGACCCCAGAGACCACCGCGTCGGCCACAGAGACCCCCGCCTCACTCACTGCCACTCCCAGTGAAGAGCCTGCTCCTGCAGCAGCCACCACGGCGGCAGCAGCAGCCAATGGCAGCGAGGAGCCTGCCAAGAAACAGGAAGTCCCAGCCACCCCAGCAGCGGTGGATACGCCTGCCTCTGAACCTGAAGAGGTGTCTCAGGTCGTTGCTCAGCCTGAGGAGCTCCAGCTGCCCAACGGTTTGCCCCAAGACCCTGAGGAGCTGCCCAAGGAGAAGGCTGCCGAGCCGGAGCCCGTCGCCGAGCCCAAGGTCGAACCCAAGGTGGTTGCCCAGGAGCAGGAGGCAGTGGCTGCCATGGAGGCAGTGGCAGTGGAAGCTGAGGTGAAGCCAGAGGAAGCCCCCTCGGCTAAAGCTAGCTGCCCAGTAGAGGAGACTACTATGCAAGGTAGATAATGGTGTGCAGTTACTATATTATGCAATATGATGTGGATGTATTGGGGCTCTCTGCATTTGACAAGCAGAACACATTTAGTGGTGATCTAAGGCTGAAGCACAAGGGGAAATACTGATCAAAGGCTGTGAATTTGATGTGGCATTGGTGTCAGGAGGCTGTTTTCAATTATATTCAAATTATACTTGGTGGGGAGTACTTCATTTGTTACCCAGGTTGCACACAGAAAAACTGAGCTAGACTTTTTACCGGGTCATTGACCGTCTCTCTGTTTCAGCTCCCCTGTCTGTGCCAAAGAAGAAGAAGAAGCTGAAGGACCTGGACAAAAAAGATGGCGGAGACATGTTGGATGCCTTTAAAGAGGTCAGTGTGTGTCTGAATGACCGATCAGTCCTCAAACAGCCACCATTGGATGAAAGGACAATGGTGGTGGTATTGTGAGGTACACTTGCAGAATGTGGTCAGCAAACCTTTTATAACTGATGGTGCTTGTTGACATTGGCACTGAAAAGCACCTGACTACCAATTACCTTTGGAGACCCTGGAATTCCAAGTTGTCACCTTGGCATTGAGGTCTTTAATGTGTAGTGCAGTGTTTCTCAACCACTGGGCCGCCACTTTCTAGTGGGCCGTGAAAATGTTTCAAGTTGAAGCAAATTTTTCACGAAGAACTGATTTTTAGTTGAGAACAATATAAATCAAATTTTTTTTTATAGAAATTCGATGTTTTAAACACAACATTAAATGTATAAATAGGCATAAAAGACAGGATATTTTCATGATCTATCTTGTTCGAAATTTACAGCGTCATCAAGTTGAGGCGCTCAGTTAAGTTAACGTTCTACTCTGTGGCGATATTAGCTGAAAAATGTTCCTCAAGCGAAAGAATGACTGCACTGTCTACCGAAAACTACTAAAATTCAGCGTAAATACAACCCTGATTTATATTAGATTTGGTTTTGTGAATGGAGGTGACGACGTTGAGAGCGCAGTGTGTTGAGTGCGCTTTAACGCTGTCTAATGAGGCGCTCATCTGAAGCGACATTTGGAGACACGACAAACAGCACTTGCTGAAAAGCCGAGTGCTTTGAAGGCAAGTTTCTTGGTAGCTAGACGTGTGGCACTGACCAAGAAGGCCTTTACGATCGCGGAGGAACTGTTGCTGCCATTTGAGGTGGATATGTGCCGCGAGATGATTGGAGAAGATGCTGCGAAAAAAACTCGACAATACCACTTTCAAACGACACCTCCATTCACAAAACCAAATCTAATATAAATCAGTGTTGTATTTACGCTGAAATTTAGTAGATCTGGTTCTGTATGTCCTAGGTCAGTGGTTCCCAAACTTTTTAGTCCCGTACCCCTTCAGACATTTAATCTCCAGCTGCATTTTACTTTAATTCTGTTTTAATCCGTTTCGGCTCATTTTGTTCACCCAGAGGTAGATTGATGGCTTAAAATGAGTGAATAATATGTGCCACAAGTGACCCAAACCTTCTAAGGTTGTTGTTCAGCCATCAACAGAACAGAAGACTAAAAAAACATTATTTGCAGGCGATTGGGAAGATGAGCGAATTCATTTGACAGGCTACGGAGGTCTGTGTTGAATAGGGGGGCGTGGCCGGAGCCAGCACAGACGTGACATTTTCTCAGTGGTTTTGTTTTCTAATTAATGCTTGTTCATCGTTGCGATCGTTGTTGTGTTTATAAGAAAGAAATACAGCCTTGCAGGACAAAATACAGGGGAATTTGGGCGATTTTGATGCACAAAATGATGTTTCCGTCTGAAAGTTGCAATTCTGTTTCAAACGTTACATTCTACGAATTCCGTCCGTTTTCTGTTATCGCGGAAATTTTCTCCCCGCGTACCCCCTGAACCACTTCGCGTACCCCTGGGGGTACGCGTACCCCAGTTTGGGAACCGATGTCCTAGGTCATCTCCGAAATGCCGGATTTCGGAGATGACCTAGGACATACAGAACCAGATCCTGGAAAGGATGAAAGGTAGCCCGTTCTTTTCAATACAGTTAGACGAGTCAACAGACTTCAGTAATGCTGCATTACTGTTGGTTTTTGTGCGTTATCGTTTGAGCGGCACAGGACATGCTTTTCTGTGGAGAGCTACCCACTCGAACCACTGCCAAGGAATGCTTGGTGCTATTTACACTACCGTTCAAAAGCTTGGGGTCACCCAGACAATTTCGTGTTTTCCAAACTCACACTTTTATGTATCAAATGAGTTGCAAAATGAATAGACAATATAGTCAATACATTGACAAGGTTAGAAATAATGATTTTTATTTGAAATATTAATTTTGTTCTTCAAACTTTGCTTTCGTCAAAGAATGCTCCATTTGCAGCAATTACAGCATTGCAGACCTTTGGCATTCTAGCTGTTAATTTGTTGAGGTAATCTGTAGAAAGTTGGATTGGCTTGATGGGCACTTCTTGCGTACCATACGGTCAAGCTGCTCCCACAACAGCTCAATGGGGTTGAGATCTGGTGACTGCGCTGGCCACTCCATTACAGACAGCATACCAGCTGCCTGCTTCTTCCCTAAATAGTTCTTGTATAATTTGGAGGTGTGCTTTGGGTCATTGGCCTGTTGTAGGAGGAAATTGGCTCCAATCAAGCGCTGTCCACGGCGTCCGCGTTGCAAAATTCATTTCTAAGAACAAGAATAGACTGGCGAGTTTCACATGAAAGTTCTCTTTTTTTTTTTTTTTTTGGGCCATTTTGAGCGTATAATCGAACCCACAAATGTGATGCTCCAGATACTCAACTAGCTCAAAGGAAGGCCAGTTTTATAGCTTCTCTCACCAGCAAAACAGTTTTCAGCTGTGCTAACATAATTGCAGAAGGGTTTTCTAATCATCCATTAGTCTTCTAAGGCGATTAGCAAACACAATGTACCATTAGAACACTGGAGTGATAGTTGCTGAAAATGGGCCTCTATACACCTATGTAGATATTTGATTAAAAACCAGACGTTTCCACTTAGAATAGTCATTTACCACATTAACAATGTATAGAGTGTATTTCTGATTAATGTTATCTTCATTGAAAAAAAAGTGCTTTTCTTAGAAATTTCCTTATTTTTCAAAGTGACCCCAAACTTTTGAACGGTAGTGTATGTTGATTTAAATCATTATTTGGACCTATTCAAACCCATTTTGTTTACATGTCTGTAGCAACACATATTTTAATTGGGCCTAGCTGAGTGGTCTTGTTTGCATGTTTAATCACTTGTGTTGAGTGCAAGCTATGTTTCGGGTCTGTTCTGGTTTTATTAACTTGCTTGTTTGCTGTGCACAAATAGGCCCAGGCCTACTGCAAATAAATTCCTTTTGGATAATAAACCCCTTTTGACTGAAAATGCTCTGTGGGGGTTATGTTGTTTTTCTGGTGCACAATGCAATTTTGATTGAGTGCAATATCTAGAGTTGAGATTTTCTTGTATTAATTTCTAGGCTCCCACCTGTAGCAGGTGCTGATGTTGCTCTTTGTGACCCATAACAATCGCTTATTAATTAGAATGGAATATAGATTTGCTAAAATAAGCAGGGTGTCTGTCTGGTCCCTGTTACAAATACGAATAGGTGGGCCTTGGAGTAGAAAAGGTTGAGAACCCCTGGTGTAGTGTGTTCTAAGGGTGTATTCTGACCTGACTGTTTGTCCTTTTTCCTCCACAGCCTGAGGTGGAGCCTGAGCCAGTGGTCACTCAGCCGGAGCCTGTTAAGCCACGCCCCGCCACGCCCCCTGCCACTCCTGCAGAGGACCCTGAGCAGACGTGGGAGGAGAAGGAGGACAAGCTGGACGCTGAGAACATAGAACCCAAGACTGTTGAGCAGAAGTACCAGTACAAAGAAGGTAGGTTTTGGGGGTTTGAGCCATCTCACTGTCGCTGCAGGGCCACAGTATCACATTGCCATTCCACCTGTTGTGTCATGGATTTTACTACAAACTATGAGTTTTCTGCAAGAATCCTTTCAATTAGGAGGTTTCTTAATTTTTGTTTAATTTCTGTATGTAACTTTGTGGGAAGAGTTAAAGGAAGATGAAGACCATCTTACGAATTCCTCAGGGTTTGTCCCCCCCGCCCCCCCCCCATCTCATCATATCTGCCTTGTGTTCCCCTCCAGACAAGTGGAAGCCCATTAACCCTGAGGAGAAGAAGCGCTATGACCGGGAGTTTCTGCTGGGCTTCCAGTTCAGCAATGCCAGCATGAACAAGCCAGAGGGGCTGCCACAAATCAGCGATGTGGTGCTGGACAAGGTAAGCCTTCACTCTGTGGTGCTACCATTGCCTGCATGTAGCTGAGCTGTATGTGTAGGAGGAGTGGCTTCCTCTTCCTCTTCCATCCCTTCTGTTTTTGTTTTGTTCTTTTTAGTTTTGTTTGTTTACCTTTTCTGGAATGTTTTGTAAGTTTGTCATTTTCGTTCTGATTTTGTGAACGGTGCTGTACTTTCAGGCCAACAACACACCATTGCGCCCCATTGACCCGAGTCGAATGATGAACCAAGGTGGTCCAGACTTCACCCCCTCCTTCGCCAACCTAGGCAGACCGTCCTCTAGTGGCCGCGGCCCCGTAAGTGCATGCCTCTCCTCATGAAGCACAGCAGGCAGGCTGTCACTTGGAATTACTTCCACATACAATCTTAAAGTTATGTGAAGTTGTATCAACCCCCCCCCCTCCCCCCTCTAATATCTTCAGCTCACTTCTCTGATTTTCCCACCCTTCCTTCTTCCCACCTCAGCCGCCTGGGCCACGGCGCTCGCAGCAGGGCCAGCGCAAGGAGCCGCGCAAGATCATCTTGGCCAGCGTGTCGCTGAACGACAACGTGCAGCTCAACAAGGCAGAGAAGGCCTGGAAGCCGACTGTGAAGAAGGCTGTGCGTGGCGGCGGCAGTGGCGGCAGCGAGAAGGAAGAGGATGACTCGGAGGCGGGCAAGACTGCAGAGCTGTTCCGTCGCGTGCGCAGCGTGCTCAACAAGCTGACGCCACAGATGTTCCAGCAGCTGATGAAGCAGGTGACCGAGCTCACCATCGACACGGAGGAGCGCCTCAAGGGCGTCATCGACCTCATCTTCGAGAAAGCCATCTCCGAGCCCAACTTCAGCGTGGCCTACGCCAACATGTGTCGCTGCCTTATGGGGGTGAGTGTGTTTGTGTGTGTGTGAAACAATGTGCTGTTCTCCGGCGAATTCGTCGGATGCCCACGCCTGGTTCAAGTTAGCTTGTTCAGGAATAACAGACTTGTAGAAGACGGCTTAGCGAAAGAATGTGTTTATTCAGCCACTAGCCACGGTCACCGCGACACAACACATGCATGCACTAGGCACGTCTGCTGCTCACGGGTTGGTCTTCTTCCTTCTTTTTCAACATTACAGAAATGTACAAGCATTTATAGTGTGGAAATAACAAGAGGTGTAAAGGGGAGGGGATGGGTGTGTCTGGAGGTCAGAGGGGAAAGTCTAGCTTGACTGGGGCTGTAGCCAGGAATGGCCATATAGATGCTAATGCCTTGTGGCCTACACCATCTTGTGGTGGTTGTAGACAAAAGCCAAATAATGTCTCTGGGTCCAAGACACACAAAATGCCAGGAGCCACCTCGATGGCTCTAGCTTGATGCTATGCAAACTACATTTACATTTAGTCATTTAGCAGATGCTTTTTATCCAAAGCGACTTACAAGGATTTATACCGTAATTTCCGGACTATTGAGCGCACCTGAATATAAGCCTCACCCACTGAATTTTTAAAAAATAATTATTTTTAACATAAATAAGCCGCACATGTCTATAAGCCGCAGGTGCCTACCGGGACATTGAAACAAATGAACTTTACACAGGCTAAAATTAATATCAAAAGTAATATAATAGTGATGCATATTATTAGTTTTGCCAGTTACGAAAAGTGCACTGTTGCTTTGAGAGCACAGTTGCAAGAGTCAATCAGAAGCTAGAACGTTAGATTGAAGACAGCGAGATAGAAGAAAGACGCTAGTTTGAAACCAGTGAGCTAAAGAACTTGAAAAGACTGGATTTGTATTGCTTGAGTTGTGTTCTGTCTACGCCGGTAGACTGTGGTTATTTTGACATTAGTTAAGTTATTGAGAGATACTGAGAAATCGCGTGGAGCTAAGCATCCATGCGGCTGCATCCATGCTAGCATCCTAGCTCCACAAACCCACCGTAAACACAAAGCCACCGTATACAGTCACAGGTATCATAATCCATAAATTAGCCGCGTCATTGTTTAAGCCACGAGGTTCAAAGCGTGGGGAAAAAGTAGCGGCTTATAGTCCGGAAATTACGGTACACATTTTACATTTTTTACACTGATGGCACACTGCACGTCAGGAGCAATTAGGGGTTCAGTGTCTTGCTCAAGGACGCTTCGACAGGGAATCTAACTTGTGGGGGTTTGTTGAGATGAAATCATATTATGTGAAGTTATAAAAACACCTAAATCTAACGTGTGTGTGTCTCCATGCTCCTGTACCCAACTGCTAGGCCTAAATTAAAATCTACTGTGTGTGTGTGTGTGTGGGTGGGTATGTGTGTATGTAGTGACTGAGTGATTTCTCTCATCACATGCTGCCCCCACCCCTATGTTCCTCTCACGTGTCTGGGCCACTGATCTGATAGTGATGGCTTTGAGGAACTGAGGAATGTGTCTGTCTGTCTGTTTTTGTCCCATCAGCACTGTAGGTTCATAGTAATTCACACTTTCTTTTCTTTTCCCTCCACTTCCTCCCTCAGCTTAAAGTCCCCACATCAGATAAGCCGGGAGTCACTGTGAATTTCCGCAAGCTGCTGCTCAACCGCTGTCAGAAGGAATTTGAGAAAGACAAGGACGATGACGAGATCTTTGAGCAGAAACAGAAGGAGATGGATGCTGCCCCAGAGGTAATGGTTATCTCTTTCCGACTGTTACATTCCATCCACACACACACACACACACACACACACACACACACACACACACACACACAGTCAGAGCAGTATAATGAAAGCTGTCCCCTTCCTCTCATCAGGGGGTGGAGCGCCAGCGTCTGAATGATGAGCTGTTGTTGGCCAAGGACCAGGCCCGCCGGCGGTCACTGGGCAACATCAAGTTCATCGGCGAGCTCTTTAAGCTGAAGATGCTGACCGAGCCCATCATGCATGACTGCATCGTCAAGCTGCTCAAGAACCACGACGAGGAGAGTCTGGAGTGCCTGTGCCGCCTGTTCTCCACCATCGGCAAGGACCTGGACTTCGAGAAGGCCAAGGTGGGAAAACTTGCCCTTTCAGAATCTGTGCTCAACAAATACGGTTATCTAGTGGACCCTATATGACCTCGAATAGATAAATATTTGTTATAGTATTTGCCAAAGGGGGAGGCTGCTAAGCTCCACTGAATTGTCTTTGTGAATTCCCTCAGGAGTATCGGTAGCCTTGTGTTATCAGTTGGTCGACTCTCTTGACCAAAGCAGCCTTTTGTTCCAGTTTTGTGTACCATTACAACATGTGTCAGGGACATTTTGGGTAAAGCCTTTTGTAGATCAGTTATGGAATCCTAATTTTGTAGAGCATTTATGACCTCCATTTTGTGCCACATGTCTGGGCCACTGATTCACGCTGATGGGATTGGGGAGCTTCGGTCTGTTCATGATGGCAATTTTGTGTGATGACCACTACTACCAGTAGCCTATCAGTTCTGACTGACTCCTTCTCTATGTGCCCACAGCCCAGAATGGACCAGTACTTCAACCAGATGGAGAAGATCATTAAGGACAAGAAGACCTCATCCCGAATTCGCTTTATGCTCCAGGACGTTCTGGACCTGAGAAGGGTAAGGAGCATTTTACGCTCCCTCTTTCTGTCCTTATCAGTCACTGCTCTCCATCATGCTTTTTCTTTTATCGCTTCATCATTTCGTGCGGTCTCTTTCTCTGTCTTTTTCGCTTCCTGTTCCGATCACCTCCAAGAATCTGTTCTAGTCTTCAGCCCCCCTGTAATGACCTCTTTACCCCTCCTCTTCTAGAGCGGTTGGGTGCCCAGGAGAGGGGAACAGGGCCCCAAGACCATCGACCAGATCCACAAGGACGCGGAGGCGGAGGAGCATCGGGAGCAGATCAAGGTTCAGCAGCTCATGTCTGGGAAGGTCATGGGGGGCCGTAGTGGTAGTAGTGGTGGCGGCGGCGGCGGTGGTGGTGGCGGCGGCGGCCGCGGGGGGGGCCACCCCTCCGGGGGCGGTCGCAACAGCCAGCCTCAGGACGAGGGCTGGAACACCGTGCCCATCTCCAAGAACCGGCCTATCGACACAAGCCGCCTCAGCAAGATCACCAAGGTCAGTACCTACTGCTGCTCTGGATTGGCAAAGGACGTCTTTGCGGAACAGAAGAAAAATATGGTTTACAGTTAGGTCGCCACTGAACAACCTGCCCATTTGACTGCACCTTGACCTGTGGTTCGTTTTTTTTTTATTTCTGTAGCCTGGTGCTTTGGACTTCAACAACCAGCTGCTCGCTCCTGGAGGGAAGGGCACCTGGGGCAGCTGGGGGAAGGGCAGCAGTGGGGGCACGACTGGGGCCAAACCCAGTCCAGAACAGGGTAAGCAGACCTGCACACTAAGATGATTCAGAAGCTTAGATTTGCCACTGTATTTCAGTAATGAACAAGGGCAAATTAATGAAATGACAACTAGCATGTCAGTCAGTGAGGTGGATGGCTGTACTGATATCAGGTATACTAGGTAACATTGTGTTATTGAGGTCAGGGTGTAAGCCTCTCAGTCTTTTAATTGGGGCAAAATGGTATTATATCTGCGCGCAATTTGATTTGTTATAATATGTGTAATGTATGTAAAATTCCTTTCTGTAGTTACCTATTGTAACAATGTAGCATGTTTAAACTTACATTTGACCTCTCTCTTGATGGTCATCTATGAGCGATTTAAGGGGTAAATAAAAATGTGAAAGATGAATACTCTCTCGTCTCAGAACCTGGTCGGCCTGCCACCAGCACAGTCAACCGATTCTCAGCGCTTCAGCAGTCTGGGCCTGCCGCCGCCTCCTCCTCAGCCTCCTCTCTGGATGTCGACAGACGAGTTCCACAAAGGTGAGTCCTCCGGCACATTTATGGCCGTGTCCAGTACTTGTGTTTTATAACATATTTTTGTCATATTTTGTTTTGTAATGTCCTTAGTAGGATTCAATGTTGATGAACTGTATTTTCATCCACAGAAACAGCTCCAGCAGGGAGCGTAGTGAGCCCAATCGCGACCGGGATAGGGAGCGATTCGACCGGTTTGAGCGCCGCGAAGGCCGCGAGGATAGGTCCCAAGACCGCCAGCGGGCAGTCATCTCCAAGCGTAGTTTTAGCCGGGAGAACGAGGAGCGGAGCCGGGGAGGCGACCACCGTGGTCCCGCAGATGCTGTGCGCCGCGTAGCCAGCATGACAGACGACCGGGACCGGGGAAGCCGCGACCGGGGAAGCAGGGACCGGGGCAGCAGAGACCGGGGCAGCATGGATCGAGGCAGCAGAGACCGAGGCAGCCACAACAGGGACAGGAGCAAAGACAGTGGTGAGGAGTGCTCAGTCACACTGGTCATATACAGATGTATGTCATGGGATTGCACTTTAGGAAGTCGACAGCAATATTAGTCTAGAAGTAAACATCTCATACTGAGAAAAAATGTTTAGCTGTACAATACTGCAAGAAGGTATACCCAGTATTTCAGCACTTAAGACTTTTGCTCAGTTTAGTTCTATACAAGTAGAGAATATATTTTAATGTAATACCCCTCTTACAGTGAAGAGGGAGGCTGCTCCCACACCCCCTCCCAGCAAACCAGCCATGAGTGAGGACGAGTTGGACAAGAAGTCCAAGGCCATCATTGAGGAATACCTGCACATCAACGATGTGAAGGTCAGAACCCTCTCTCTTTCAAACACTAAAAAACACACACACACATACCCGAACCCAACAGTTAGCAAGCTACGCAGTGAAGGCCCTACAAGGCGTTCTGCTGCTAAATCACTGATTTGGCAACACACTGTAAAAGAGGAAATATTGGATATTACTTCACTTACACCTCCCACCTATAAGTTCTAGACGCAGTTTACAGTGTGGTAAGTTAAATAGAAAGTTTGTCAGACTTTCTTAGTAAAACCAAGTCCTTTTAAACATCCTTGACTCACCCACACGCTCACCCACCTTACTCCACTGATTACCGTAATTTCCGGACTATTGAGCGCACCTGAATATAAGCCTCACGCACTGAATTTTTTAAAAATAATTATTTTTAACATAAATAAGCCGCACATGTCTATAAGCCGCAGGTGCCAACCGCAACATTGAAACAAATTAACTTTACACAGGCTAAAATGAATATCAAAACTAATACAATAGTTAGTTTTGCCAGTTAGATAAGTGCACTGTTGCTTTAAGAGCACACAGTCGCAAGAGTCAATCAGAAGCTAGAACGTTAGATTGAAGACAGACGCTAGTTTGAAACCAGTGAGCTAAAGAACTTGAAGACTGGATTTGTATTGTTGTAAACTTTTATTTTATTTTCTAAAGTGTTTTGAGTTGTGTTCTGTCTACGCTGGTAGACTGTGGTTATTTTGACATTAGTTAAGTTATTGAGAGATACTGAGAAATCGCGTGGAGCTAAGCATCCATGCGGCTGCATCCATGCTAGCATCCTAGCTCCACAAAGCCACCGTATACAGTCACAGGTATCATAATCCATAAATTAGCCACATCGTTGTTTAAGCCGCGAGGTTCAAAGCGTGGGAAAAAAGTAGCGGCTTATAGTCCGGAAAATACGGTACCTCCTTTTAGTGCCTCGTGTCTCGGCCACTGATTCACACTGATGGGATTGAGGACCTGAGGAGCTTTTAATCATTCATTCGTCATTCATGTCGAACGATTTGGTTTCAATTATCAATCAATCTACATTCACCTCAGACACAGCAAGCCAAACATGTATGCGCCACAACTGCTAACTCTCTGTCTGTCTGTCTGTCTGTCTGTCTGTCTGTCTGTCTGTCTGTGTGTCTGTGTGTCTGTGTGTGTGTGTGTGTGTGTGTGGTGTGTAGGAGGCAGTGCAGTGTGTGCAGGAGCTGAACAGCGCATCGCTGCTCTTCGTGTTCGTGCGGAACAGCGTGGAGTCCACTCTGGAGCGCAGCACCATTGCCAGGGAGCGCATGGGCCTGCTGCTACAGCATCTCATCAGTGCTGGGACGATCACCCCGGACCAGTACTACAAAGGGTCAGTCCACAACTGCTTGAGGGAGCAGCTTTTTTTTAGGGCTAATGCTGGTGTTCGGGGGTTCCCTTTTCAGCTGATTATAGGGAAATCAGAACAGTCAGTCAAAGAAGAAATACAAATGAATTCTAAATGTTTGTAATGAATGCTTATTTTAGCTGGCTTTTGTACATGTCCGTCACAAGCTCTAAGGTGGTGTGGAGAAATAATACTGTTCTGACTCGTTCTCTGCCCCACAGGATGCAGGAGATTCTGGAGATGGCTGACGACATGGCCATAGACATTCCCCACATCTGGCTGTACCTGGGTGAGCTCATTACCCCCATGCTGCAAGAGGGAGGTATCCCCATGGGCCAGCTCTTCAGGTGAGTTGACAGAGACGTCTTCAAAAGTATCGCCGCAGGAAGATGCAGCCCAAAAACCTCAGAAGCCCTCTGGTGGTCGCCTGTGCCTCAACCTAGTTCTGACACGGCACAGGTCATGGCTCCAGTTTTCCCCTAACCACATGCGTCTAAAAAGTGTACATGCACTGTACTGTAGGTGAGATTGGATACGTTTTTGCTGAAAGCATGTGTAAATGACTGAGCTGAGCTGCTTTGTGCCATCAGGGAGGTGTCCAAGCCTTTGCTGCC
Organism: Clupea harengus; assembly: GCF_900700415.2. Lineage (NCBI taxonomy): Eukaryota > Metazoa > Chordata > Actinopteri > Clupeiformes > Clupeidae > Clupea > Clupea harengus. The sequence goes on along the minus strand of NC_045173.1, from coordinate 22,660,702 downwards.
AATGGGGAAAGCTGCCGTCTTCCTGGTCCAGATCCTCAACTTGCTCTGCAAAGGATTAGTATGTCGCTTTCTGAGCAATTCCTTTTGACTTTCCTTTAATAAAGTTTTTAATTTATATACCTCGGGTCTTTCATATTTTAATGTGTGTGTGATGGCTTCCTCTTTAATGTGTGTGATGTCTTTCTCTTCAGAGCCATAAAAAAGCTGGAGGCCTTTGGAAGGAGGCGGGTCTAAATTGGAAGGATTTCTTACCTGAGGATGAGGACGTGAACAAGTTTGTGACTGAACAGGTAAGGTGTGGCTGCTGTGCGTTGTGGTACAAACAGGGTTTCTGCTTTGTGATATGTCCGTGATGGCCACAGGATCTCATTTAACAAAATGAAATACTTAATCAACAGAATGTTAAAACATAAAAAGGAAAAAAAAAAAGAAAACCAAGAAACAGCATTTCACTCCACCTTGTCTTGCGAGCTGCATCAGTCGTTCTTTTTGCCGACCAAAAACAACCAAACTGACCTGCTCCCCCCCTGCTTTAGTCACTCAGTGTTTCCCTTCCCCTGTGCAGAAGGTGGAGTTCACCCTGGGAGAGGAGTCTGAGAAGCCAAGCAAGAAGGAGCTGTCAGGGGAGGAGATCGGCAAACAGCTGGATAGACTCATCAAGGAAAAGGCCAACAACCAGAGGATCTACGACTGGGTGGAGGTGAGGGTTCACTACTCTAAACAGACAACAACAGACTGGCCTGAACAGTGGGTATGGCACAGCATGTAGGACCTCAACATTAAGATCTGAACACCTTATCAAACGGGCATCTTACTTTGTTTGCCTGGTCTCAACATTTTTGTTGCAGCTTCCTCTTTTGAGATCTTGAACTTATCAGGTTTCTGGCACCTATTGTCATTAGTGAACCTGTGGGTTTGGTCGTCCTGATATTGGAAATAATGGCTGTGTTTGCACACGATACCCTACGTTTGTTGTGCCTTGTTTGAGCTACTGAAGCATGAGGTGGTTTTTGGAACCTGGTTGTGGAACATGCTTGAATCACATTTTCTTTGTACATGTTGTATTCCGTAAACAAATTATTCTGATTACGACTCTTATAAAGTCGTTATAAAACTTGACATTAGACCTCCCCCCATAACTTCCTTTATTGAATGTTCCTTTCTTCATGTAACATTTCATAATCCAAACTGCCTTTTTCTTTTTCTTCAGGCCAACCTGGACGAACAGCAGGTTAGCGCTAATCAGTTTGTGCGAGCTCTGATGACCTCTGTCTGTCAAGCAGCCGTTATCTGTGAGTAGAGCTCCCTCGGAACAACTTTATATTCACAGCTGTCAAATTCAGAGAGACATTAATTGTGTTGCTACTATAGTTTAGCTTCCTGCAAAATACTATTGACCTCACTTATTCACTCATATTTAAAGATTTCATAACATTTTGGTGAGAAATGTCTTGGAATTAAATCTCAATGTTTAGGAACAGCTGTTTGCAGTGCAAAACAACCACAATTGTTCCAATTCCATGTAACCCAATGCCTTTTAATGAAAGCAAAGTGGCCTTGAGACTGGTACGGTCAGTTGTAGATTAATTAATGGCTCATATTTCAGTTCTCAAATGGATCTAGTCCAGACTGCTCTGCTGCCAAGCAGTTTTGTGACAGAAATGTGTGTGGAATTTTTGGCAATATTTAGGGTTTTCAGCAATTCTTAAATAACCCTTAATGCTTAAAATGCAGGTCCTATGCCAAATACATGACATAATGACCATAATGTTTAATAGAGTAAAACAGCTTACTTCAACAACATAACTCTCTGAATGTGAACTTGAATTTAGATCTATGTAATTTTTGTAAATGTATTTTTAGTGCAATTTGTAACATACAACTGATTTAACAGTATCTGATCTAGCCTGCTCTTTATGTTTTTGGCTTCTTCCATGCAGTTATTTAGTTTTCCTCTTGTACAAGCAAGGACCCACCCCCACCCTTCCATTACACTAATGCTGTTATGTTTCGCTCTCTTCCTTCCAGTCGAGAATCCCTACAAGGTGGATGTGGAACAGATTACCCAGAGGGCCAAGCTGCTGCAGAGGTACCTGTCTGATGAGAAGAAGGAGCTGCAGGCCCTCTATGCCCTCCAGGCCCTAATGGTGCACATGGAACAGCCAGCCAGTAAGTGACTATCTCTGCTCTGATCTACAGCAACACCGTTCGACTTTTGTTCTGCCAGCATAGGCAAGTCACTTAGTCTTTCTATGTATATGAATGCCAAAAAGAGACATGATATGTGCTCAAGACCAAGTCATGGGTTATTCCTTTGGTCTAGTATCCCATTTCCTTTAGGTCATGCCTCAATGCCGAGTTGATTATTCAAGCATTTTGTAAACATCTCCATGGTTGATGTTGGTAGGTCATGAAAGTTCATAACTGAGCTGAAGTAGATTTGAATAATTTTCACATTTTTTTTTCTCATTTTCCCTGACTTGTTCCCTCCCTTTAGATTTGCTTCGCATGTTTTTCGACACACTGTATGACGAAGACGTGATTAAAGAGGAGGCCTTCTACAAGTGGGAGTCCAGCAAGGACCCGGCTGAGCAGCAGGGGAAGGGCGTGGCCCTCAAGTCCGTCACTGCTTTCTTCACCTGGCTGCGGGAGGCAGAGGACGAGTCGGATAACAGCTAGGCCTCACAGGCCTCTGCTGCTGCACAGGAGGAGCAGTGCAAGCAAGACTGCTTATGGGAGAGAGGAGGATTTTGTCACTAAACGAACATGATGCTTGTCGAGCTGCCATTCCCTGTCGTTTAAAGGATGCTCTCGAACATGGCAACAAACTACAATCATTTCTCATTTCCTCTCTTTCTCTGTCTCCTGTCCTTTGTGGGAAATATCCACCAAATGAAAATAAAAAAGTGGAAAAAATAAAACGAAAAAAATGATTCTGCAGGAATGCTTAAACGCGTTACGTCATCACACCATCACTTACAGCATTTTAAGGAGAGGAAAAAAAACAAACCTACAAACATTGAGATTCCTGAAATGATACAAACCAACGCTGCTCTTATGTTAATAGAAATATAAATGCAACATAGTATATGACACGCGCGTATAGATGAAATGGTGTGTCATATCCCGTGTTCCTTGGGGCATGAGAGGGGCGTCATGCTGTGTTGTTTTGTGTGACCTCTGATCCAACTTTATACTCTTACTTAGGGGTGTGTGCGCGCAAGGCGATTGCAGTGCTTTGTTTTAAAAAAAATGATGACGTTCTGACAAGCGTAGTATTTGCTGACCTCTCAAAATGACGAATGGATTTTGAGCAAGGTCTGCAATTTCTTTCCTGGCCCTTCGCTTTTTGTTTACTTCAGTGGGGATGTGAGGATGAACCAAGACGACATGGCATGGACTTTGACCTTCTGACCTTAACTGCTGGGCAAGGTTGACATACTTCCTTTTTAAGCCACCACCCCCCACCCTTCTGCTCCCACCCCCACCCCCACTGTTTCGTCTGCATTTTACCTCTTCTGCATTTAAGAACTGTCAGGGCCTCTGTTAAAAGGTCCGCACCAGAGCAAGCCTGCAGTGGATTTTTAAGATGAAATGATAATTAAAACTTGAAAGAAATCGACTTGATGAAATGACACAGTAATGATCCTAAAGCCTTTTCTACTCTCTAGGTGGAAACACATTTCAGGAGCGTTCTGTACATATATATTAAAGTTTTTTTTGTTTGTTTTATTTTTCAGAAATTAAAAAAAATAATCTGATGTATTGCCATGTATTTTTTTCCAGCAGAAGTGGCAGTTTCTCTATTTAAGATTTCTTTTTTCCCCTCCAGCTGGTGAGAGGTGCTTACAATGATCCACTGATTACAGTTTTATTGAGAAAAATGTAAATATATTTTGCTTTCTTTATTATTTAAGGAATTAATGCTTTTTTCGCATCAGAAACTGGGAAAGCTGGAGAAACAGAACATTGCAAATAAAAGACTATCAAGTTGCAGAGGAGTGGTCCTGGACATTGCTTTTAGAACTGTATATGCACGGTACGTGTCCACTATTATGAGTGTGTATTGCCTAAGTTTGTTCCTCATACAGTACCTGAATTGGTGCATATGTGGAAAGACGGTTGAAGAGACGGTTCTGGGGTCATTATATGTACCGCTGAAGGGTTTAGCTTACAAAGTAGCCTTTGAGATCACTGAGTGCAAAATAATTTGTTCTGTTTTTAGTACTTAATTTGAGGTCAGGTTATTGCCTGCATTCCTCAGGTCTTGTGTTAACGTTGCAGTCACTGGGGATGCATGCCGCTCAAATAGGCCTAGTCGATTCGGCGCTAACTACGGTCCTGAAATTCATTATCTATTCTATTTACCGACACCCAAACCTGCCTATAATACCCGACCAAATCAGCAAGTACCTTTTGGGTGTCGAAAATGTCGATGGGTGTTGATGCTTGAAGCCACTCGGACTTAAAAACTTTAAGTTAGGAGACCCAGTTTGGTATATGAACTCTCCATGATTAGCGCGTGTGTACATTTGGGAAATGAAGTTTCTCGTGAATTTCTAAACCTTACATTGTTTTGTCACATTCCATTATTATTTATCAGGGTATTTCATTTAGATATTGGATAATTCTAAGAATTCAGACAGGCATCTTTTGGGGTAGGCAGTTAACTTCTGTTCCATGGCTGTGTACCTTTACGAGGTACCGCGGGGAACAGACAGCGACTCCGAGCTACTGTGGCTTTAAGAAACTGAGTGCCTGTCAAGGTGGGTCTTCAGATGCTGCTGCGTCGATGACGCCGCCAGTAGGACAGAACGAGGGGACGCATTCGGGGGGTTATGTGTGGTATTTCTCGGCGGATGCTTATAATGTACTGCTCCTCTAAAGCATTGCATTAGCCATTTTACTTTCGATGCGACCACATCTTGTTTAGGTTGGTGGTTGACGCTGTATCCATGTGCAATGCTTCTGACAGCGCTTCCCCAATTGAACATAAAGGTAAGAAATGTTTGTAGATCATTGCGTCACGTGCGACAGTGGCATTTACTAACTCATTACTGTGACTTGTTTTCTTTGAAGTAACGGTCTCAAGCAACATGTACCCATTGTGAGAAGAAGGCTAGGTTGGACATGTCATCTACGCCATAACGTAACCTACAATGAATAGTCAATTGATATGCGGCAGTGGTTTTCTGTTGCCAGGAGACAAACCGATGTCCTGCCCAGCGGCTTTATAGTGTTGTTCCTGAAAATTATCTTGCCAGCAATCTCATGATCGCGCGCTTGATTCGCACAGTCTCGCATTCTTACCCTGCTAGTAGCGCACGGTGATTTTTTCCCCCCGTGGCCTTGGTAAAACGGGTTAAATCAGTCCAATTTGACAGGGGACATACTGATGTTTTCCCAAACCTCAATGTAAGACTACACATAACAGATTCACTAGTCACTTAAGATGACCCTCTAGATGTTTGTGTTAATGGTGCGCTCTACTGTCCGTTTTGTGACAAGGCCATCATTTTTCAGTCGTACGAAAGTGTTATGAAAAGCTGTCAGTTGTGCAACCATGAAGCAGAGCAAAGCCAGCTCCTGCAGTCTATAGACAACTAGCCTTTCCACATGCCTATAACAAGTTTGAAGATGTGAAATTATTCAAGGTCGACAGCCACCTACGCAAATTGTCACCTGTAATATTTCTTCTGAAATGTTGAGGGTTCTTGTAGGCTACGGAAAATATGTCTTAAACCCGTAATTAAAACAACTTTTGGAACGAACTGGCCTTAAAGGAGCAAATATTCTCTGTATTAATAGGTTATGAATTGTTAAAGATAGTCATCAATCAAGGTTAGTGTAAGTTGTGCATATGACACATCAGATGCATTCATGGATGCATTGGCAACTTAACAATAAGTAATCAGTGTCATCTCCATTCGTTGCCTTGTCCGCTCCAACCATATTACGCTATCGCTGCAAGTGAAGTGCTGTCGTTGCCATAACAACAAACCAGAGGGAGCATTTCAATGCGTCAAACAGTTGTTTTTCCTAGAGCATCGAGCACTGATCGTGTACGGAAAAAAACCCATCTAATTCTTAGACAGCAAATTACGCGACGTCACCCCTTGTTGATCGAATATTAGGCTACAACTTCATGTTGCACAGTCTATCTTTCAGACTTGTCCATGTCTTATAAGCAACTTGTTGCTATAACAACATGATTTTAATGTCCATTTAGACCACTGCGTAACCTACTGAACGGCCTGCGATTTTGCCCTATATTAAATGCATCTTTTTGTAACATGCGCATGCATCGAACGTTTGTATTTGACTTAGATTTGATTAAAGGAAATAGGTGACCTATTTAAGTTTAGACTTATTGTGTGGAAATGGGTCTCATCCCACTTAAGATGGCCTATCCCTCTGCTTTTAAAAGAAGCATCTGGAAAACTCGTGGGAGACAGACCAAGGCCAAGCAAGATTTGCGACACAGAGGTGTGGAGAGAAACCTTTCTACCATAAAATAAACAGCTCACTACATGCACCTAATTAAATATGAACTGTAATAGTAAGTTAGACTGCTCTACTTGTTTAGTTTCAATTTGTATTTGAACCTATTTTTATAAATTTGTATTTCAATGTAACGCAGATTATCTTTTTGAAGTCGCTTTATTGCCACTAAGCCAATATATATATATATATATATATATATAAAAATAACATTATTATTATGATATAAAATGGGTTTGGTCACTGTTGTTTCATCTTCAAATATTAAAACTAATTTTGTCTTCAGTGTATCAACACAGCGATTAGGTTAGAACATCGGTTCCCAAACTGGGGTACTTTTTGGTTCAGGGGGTACGCGGGGAGAAAATGTCCGCGAAAACGTAGCTGGAGATTGAATGTCTGAAGGGGTACGGGACTGTAAAAAGTTTGGGAACCACTGGGTTAGAATAATGGAATTGTCTCATACTCATTTCTGCTTTTGCTTCCTATTGTAGTGGTGCTGCAAAACCCTAACATGTTCTACTGATATTCTCCTGTTCTAACATCTAAAGTTTGAGCAAAGTTAAAGCTACTGTACTGGGCTGATCTACCTTTTTCACAGCGATGAGTAATTGGTCTACCTTTTGCCAGCTTTAACCCATAAGTAGCACACAAGGCCTTCAACAGCAGCTGAACGCCATCTTGAGTAGCAGCTAGTTTAGCGGCTTGCTGTGAAGGGGTTTATACTGTCATGTTGAAACTAAACATCTAAAAACTAGCAACTTCTGTACTTTCCTTCTCAACCAATTGTAATTATTCCAAATACAGTGGGGAAAATAAGTATTTGAACCCCTGCCGATTTCGCAAGTTTGGCCACTTGCAAAGAAATGTGTGATCTATAATTGTAATAGTAGGTGTATTTTAACAGTGAGAAACAGAATATCAACAAAAAAAATCCAGAAAACTGCATTTTATAACATTTATGACTTAATTTGCATTTTCTTGTAGTTGGTCACTAGGTTTACACACATCTCAGGAGGGATTTTGGTCCACTCCTCTTTGCAGATCCTCTCCAAATCCTTAAGGCTGCGTTTTCAATGGGAGGGAATGAGGGAATGAGGTTCAAGCCCAATACTCAATGTTACATGGCCCCATCCATAGTCCCCTCGATGCAGTGGAGTCGTCCTGTACCCTTGGCAGAGAAACAGCCCCAAAGCATAATGTTTCCACCTCCATGCTTGACGGTGGGGATGGTGTCATATTCAGCATTCTTCCCCCTCCAAACGCGGCAAGTCAAGTTGATGCCAAAGAGCTTGATTTTGGTCTCATCTGACCACATCCTGTCTCCCAATCCTCCTTAGAATCATTCAAGTGTTCATTGGCAAACTTCAGACGGCCCTATACATGTGCTTCCTTGAGCAGGGGGACCTTGCGAGTGCTGCAGTACTTCAAACCATTACGGCGTAGTGTGTTGCCAATGGTTTTCTTGGTGACTGTGGTCCCAGCTGCCTTGAGATCATTCACAAGCTCCCCCTGTGTAGTTCTGGGGTTATTCTGCACCTTTCGGATGATCACCGATACCGCACGAGGGGATATTTTGCATGGAGCCCCAGACCTAGAGCAATTGACAGTTGTTTGGTGTTGCTTCCATTTACGAATAATCGCACCAATAGTTGTCTGCTTCTCACCAAGCTGCTTGCCGATGGTTTTGTAACCCATTCCAGCCTTGTGCAGGTCTACAATCTTATCTCTGACGTCCTTGGTCAACTCTTTGATCTTGCCCATGGTGGTGAGGTTGAAGGTGTGAAGTATGATTCTTTGGACAGGTTTCTTTTATACACGTCACCAGTTGAGATCAGGTGTACCTTGTTAGGCCTAATAAGGACTAATCTGTGTGCTTCTTGGGCACATAACTGGTCATTGGGAGCCAGAATTCTTGCTGTTTGCTTGGGGGTTCGAATACTTATTTTCTGCATCAAATACAAATAAAGTCATAAATGTTATAAAATGCAGTTTTCTGGATTTGTTTGTTGATATTCTATTTCTCACTGTTAAAATACACCTACCATTACAATTATAGATCACACATATCTTTGCAAGTGGCCAAACTTGCAAAATCGCCAGGGGTTCAAATACTTATTTTCCCCACTGTATGTGGTCTTGGGTGTAGAGCAGTGTCAAGTAAAAGTTAAAGTAATTTTGTAAATGTATATATATTATAGATAGACTTGGTATTGGTTGGTATTACATAAAATTTCACACTGTACGTTATATCACACATACTCTGTTTGTCAAGAGAATTATCTTACTAAATCTCACTTTAATCAATAATTCAGAATCCAGTTTCTCTACTCTGTCACGTGAATGGAAGAGGTATCCTATGTTTACACTGTCGGCAAAGGCCATATGGAGAGGCTGAGCCATTGTAAACTCCAAAGAGCTTTGCCTTCTTGTGATATTGTGTCTGATTCCAGATGCCACATACGTTAGGCCCCTGTGATAGAGCAGCTTTGGATAGTTTACACAGAGCCACAGCTGAAGGGAGAGCCATATGCTTGATGGTGACATGGACGCCCTTCACTTTATCACTGAGAGCTGAGGAATGGTGTGTCAAGAGGCTTACAGGGGCTTTTGGCTTGGGCATCTGCTCAGTGAAGGCGGTGCATGGAACTGTGCCAGTGATGCAGGGAAAACAGTGCGGCTCTCTGTTGCCTCACTTTAGTTAAGCACACGGCCAGCAACAGGTCCCAGCAACCACCATGCGCCCTATAACCACAGGAGCGAGGGGGGGCAGAGGCCGGCAGAAGGTGGGCATTTATTCTGTAGATTCCTGAAAGTTTTAGAATGAAAACAATGACTTAGTTTTCCTTGAATTGATTGACAGGAGTACTTTTGACAAAAGACATGAACTTGAAGTGTTGTCTTTTAGCTTCATTTAGTGGCATTTGCACATGTCTGCCTTAAATACAAGCATCTCAGGAGGAGGTCTGAGCGAGCAGTTAATGTCAGATCCCTAAGAGCTGTGAAAAGGTTGCCTCCTGTCTCTCTCTCCAGAAGACAGAGTACATAGTCATTTTCTAAATTGCTAGAAGAAACGAGCCCTGATTTCACAAGTGGCTGAAAATTGTTCTGTCTTCACTTTAATGGTGGATATTTTCAAGGACTGATGCAGAGGTTTTCAATTTTTGCTGTAGATATGTTTTATTGCACTTTCAGCAAGACCACATGACAACCATAGCTGATATAAGATAGTTGATCTCTATCTGTCTGTAACAAAATAACTTAACCTTCATTTAAATGTGAATTCCCTATGAAGGCCCACCCATGAAGTATCTAAAACAAAATATTTAAAAATATTCGGTGTCCCATATGTTATACCAGGGGGAAAACCGGCATCTTGTCAGACTTAACCGTATTTGTAGGTTAAGTCAGGTTAAGATCTGCTGTTGGTTTAATCTCACAGGTTGAGGATCCTGCTCACATGCTTCCCAAGACAAGGAAAGCCCTCAGCATTCAGGAGATTGCTGCTCTGGCCAGATCTTCATTTAACGGTAAGGATTCATTCTTTATCCTTGCTCACATTTTAGTCATATGATTGGCCAACATGGAGTTGCTCAGGAGGTGCTTCTATCTGCAAATGCACACATTTGATTGACATTGCATAACAATGTTAGTTTTCACTTTTTTACTTTGGTTAAGTTACACATCCTTACACACACTATATTAGTCTGTTGCCACTTAAGCTTGCTGCAGTTTGCGTTGTTTGAAGCAGCACTAATGTAAATGGGCAAATCTCATTGACACTGTTTGAGGAATCTTTCTACTGTGCCCATGTCTTTGTATTCTCATGAACCAGGCCCTGCTTGCCCTCTCCTCTGTTGAACTAGCACACATATTGCATCTCGTGCAGAACAAATATCTTCAAAAATAGTTATATATATGGAATATATAATATAATACTAAATATGTAACATGTACATATTATAATAGTCTAAAACTTTATATTACATGTATAGTATTTACATTGTTGTACAGCTGTATGTGTTTTATTTTTGAATGGGTTGCCTTGTGCCTTGTACCCCAGGCATCTCCCAGGTGGTGAAGGACCATGTCACCAAGCCCACTGCAATGGCCCAGGGCCGCGTCGCTCACCTCATCGAGTGGAAAGGCTGGTCCCGGCCTCTGGACCCACCCTCTGCAACACTGCAATCCCACTTCAGTTCCTACTGCCACCTCACTGAGGGCGAACAGGAGGCCCGCTTTGCAGCAGGTATGCTCCCAAACGTACTCTCCCTGTTTCTGTCAGCCTGTTACCGAGAGCTGGTGCCCGTTTGGCTCCCGTGCTGATTGGCTGTTGTCCATTTTCCTGTTTGTATGGCCGCAGCTCCTCAACCTCTCCCCTATGTGAGTGACCATTTCATCTGTGCTTCGACCGTACTTGCTCATGCGTCACTGTCACTCAACTCCCAACCCCTCCCCCCAACCCTCTTCTGGCTGATGGAATTGCCATGGCGAGTCAAACAGATGGTGTTCAATTAGATTACTCTGCCACAGAGGCGCACCTGCTGCTCCCACCCCCCCACCCCTACCCAGATCAGTCCATCAGTTAACCGCCACTGTCCTCCCATAAACAGCAGGCTCCCTGCCTGCCTCCCTCACTGTCATAGTTTTCGTCAGTTTTTCCTGGAGTCTTTCTCATTTCCTCAAAATGCAAGACGATATGGCCTTTCGTTGTCTGGATAGATTTTGGGTTCAGGTGAATGTCCTGCCCAAACAACATGGTGGTCTGGAGGCTTGTATTCCTGAAAAAAACCTTTCAGAGTTAGAACTACAACCCTATCCTGACAAAAAGTGAAGTGTAAAGCAAAGACATTGTAAATAGTGTATCTTCAAATAATATTTCATCTGAGGTTGATTATTAGTACAAGATCAGTATTGAGGCTAGAGATATGATTTTTTTTCCCCAGGTGTGGCTGAGCAGTTTGCCATAGCTGAGGCCAAACTCCGGGCCTGGACATCTGTCGATGAGGAGGACGGGGATGAGGAGGAGTATACTGATTCTTGTGATGAAGACAACTCCAAAAATAATGACCTCTCTCTGATGACTGAAAGCACAGGTATGCACATGCACCCTCAGACTCAAGTCTTTCTTTCGTGTGTGTGTGTGTGTGTGTGTGTTCTGTTTGTTTTTGTTTTTTTTCATGTCTTATTTCTTATGTTCTCTTCATCATTTTCTGTTGGGTCTTGCCATCTCTTCCTCTCGCCATCTGATCCTCTTTTGTTTGCTTTTTGTGTTTGTGTGTTCTTTTTCTGTCCTCCTCTGTCCTTGTAGGTGTTCTGATTCTTTGCTCCTCCCTCAGACGCCACATCGTCCAATCCACTGTCTCAAACTCCGTGCCAGGCTGAGATTGACAGCGCAGAGGCCCAGGCCCTCTCTGACTGCTTGTCCAATCCTGTAGGGCAGGGCAGCTTCCTAGAATCCCAGCCTCAGTTTAAGAGGGAGAGGGAATGGGAACTCAGGAGTTCCACGGAGCCAAACTGCCTTGACGAGGAGGAGGTGGAGGTGGAGGTGGAGGTGGAGGGGGGGGAGGAGCAGCAGCAGGCCCAGCCTTGGGGGCTCCACTCCGGGGCCACCTGCGTCCCTGGCCCCCACAGGCCCAGCCGGAGGTCTCTGTGGAGCGGAGGAGACTCCTGCTACTACTCCATCACCTCCTACTCTGAGTCGGGCCTTTCCCCTGAAGATGAGGAGGAGGAGGAGGAGGAGGAGGGGGTGGAGAAAGGGCAAGGGCAGGACGAGGAAGAAGGTGAGGACAGTGTCTTCCGGGAGGCGATCCACTGCTACAATCACTGCCGGAGCATGTCTGATACCTCGGGTGTGGTGTCCTTCGAGGAGGAGGAGATGGAGGAGAGGAAGCGTGTGAAGCTGTGATGGCCCTGCGAGTCCCCTCCTTTCTCTGCTAGTCCTTCCATTAAGCTATTGTTCCCTCGCTCTTTGAGGTTACTCTGCTCTCTCTCCTCTGTTCTCCTTTCCTGTCCTTCTCTACTCTCCTTTATCTCTACTCTCTGTCCTACCCAACACACACACACATACACACAAACACAATTGATCTCTCACATTCAGACACACAGTCTCTCCTTTACTCATTCTTTCTTTCACTCTTTGACACACACACACACACGAACGCATACACAATCACAGTCTTTCTTTTACTCTCTCTTTCTCTGTCACACACACATACACACACACACACCTCCCCTCCTTTTGTGAATGGAGGGTATGGTATCTAGACAGTGTACGTGATTAAGGTGACAGTTCAGGGTGACTTTTGCGCTGCATCCTGCTGTTGCCGTGCTGGGACTCATTTGAGAGAAGAGGCTGAGACTGAATAAAAGACCTCCCGTTTCCTCCAAACAGGACACAGTGCCAACCTGTCCCGCACACGTCCGCAACAGTCAACGCTGCAGCATCCTTAACCAACCAGGTTTTGTACTTTTCTGTGAAGATGAAGATACAGTACATAATCCATTGTTCTTGTTTGTACAAAAAAAAGTGATGTATCTCTGCTTAGTATCTCATACGAAAGACTTTTCTGGTTTATTGCTGAGGTCTATGAGGAAGGTGGTCTCGTTAATGTCAAACGAGAGGAGGAGACTTCAAACCTCAGCGTCATAGCCAATGATAACAGTATTCTTAATGGAAAAAGCGTGAGGATGTCAGAATGTGGAATGTGGAATGTTTCCCGCTGTCTGTTTTTCTCCACACTCCCTGTCTGACCTGAAGACTGGTGTCTGGTCGGAGGGAGCGATGTGCCTGTTAGTGGATCGTGTCCATTACTCTATTATGATCACTGTGTGATGTACTCCAAGAGAGGCAAAATGTGAAAATAATGGTGTCTTTCTTTTCCTCAAACTGCTCTTTTAAGTCCTCTCTGTTGCAATGACTTGTTGTGCATTTGGTTGGTTTATCAACTATGAATAAATGACAAAAAAAAAAACATCTCTGAGAAAAGCTATGTCTTAGTATTCACTGGTGAATAACCTAAATCTTGTAATTAACCTGGTGATTAGTTATTTATGGCCTGCTGGTCAAGGTGCAGAGGATAGCATTATAAACTTATAAACTAAACAATCACACAACCCTCATACCCTCCACCCAGCACAACTGCACTTTTTTTAGTGGTTGCACAAACAAATTTCGTTGTGTATCCAATGCACAATGACAAATAAAGTCTATTCTATTCTATAGTCCATCTATAGACATGGAGATATGTCCATGGATCTCGCCCAGCAATCTCACTCTGATCCACACCAGGCCAGGAGACTTGCAGACCAGGATGAGTTGACAACACGTCTCAAAGTATCTGTTCATGTTTCTCACAGTTCAGCGTTACCAAAGATGGTGATCACTGGTGTGGCTGCCTGAATTAAATGTATGGATGTTGTTTGTTAGACTAACTTGTAAATAGCTGTATTCCCTTCGAACAGGAACTGGTGCTGGTCCATCTTTTCTTAATATAGATCACTGACAAAATTAGAGATGTTAAGTCATGTCATCTACAACCCCCTGTATGTGATACAGTAACACATCTAAAGGTGTTGTAGAAAAGAGGCTTCGATTCTTCGAGTCTCTAACATAGTGAGTGAGGGTGTAAGCTGATCAACAGAACACACATATGAGAAGCCATTAAACTTCAAAGATTGAATTTAATATTTCACTGATGTACAAAACAATTCCATGTATTCTTAAAAATAATGTCAACTGTTGATTTGTATGCATAATTTACATGTTATGAGTTAAAGTTTAAATTTCATTCACATTGTTTTCAGTGGGATTATAAAGAGCATTCAGGGTCATGTATGCACTTATTGCTTCTCTCTACTGCATGTGCACGCCATCGTCTAAAAACACTAAGCGCTCTATAATAAGGTCACCAAAAATAATCTTGTATGGCGGGCAATACATTCCAAAATTTAGACACATATTATTGCATTTTAGCAATTAAAACAAGACCAAAAATAAGCATATGAGCCATAATGCCTGAATAGGCAGGTGTGGTCACCCGGACCTCTGTGGTTTGCTGAAGATATAAAAGCTGTACTTAAAACTAAAGGCAACCCTGATTAGACCCATTGGATCAAGTACAGCTTTCTCTAAAAAAAATAACAAAATACAGCATTCTCTCACTATTCGTAAGTTTCTTGACAGATGCAATTCTACCCCGGTCTAAAAAAAACTACTTTCTCTACTGTACAAGTTATCTACATTACATTTAATGACATCACCAGCTAGAAAGTTAAGGGCATAACCTTGGTGCCCCCTATGGCTGAGGCGTCTGGCCTTCATGTATGTGTTGGGTGTGTGTGTGTGTGTGTGTGTTGGGTGTGTGTGTGTGTTGGGTGTGTGGCTCTATTTGTACATGTGTATGTATTTCTGTGTGTTTATACATAAAGAGCTTAAGGGTCAGTTTCTTTTCAAGCTCAGTCTCTCCAAACATGTGCAATTTGCACGTTCAAAGAGCAACAAGAGTTGGAATTTACACGTGCAAGAGGGACACACACACACACACACACACACACACACACACACACACACACACACACACACACACACACACACACACACACACACACACACACACATCAGTCTGGAGCAGCACATGCACGGCACATTTTGACATTGTGAGTCTTGCATGGGCTGCAGGTAGACTGAGGACACTGACGTAGAACGTGTGACTAACACCCATCAGCACTGAAGCTCCTGTGATCATCAACACATATGCGTCGCATTCTGAGAAAGGGTCTCAGGTGGTAAATACAAATGATAAATGTAAATGAGTAAATGACAGTGTGCTTAAGGACCTCTTCCGCTGTAAGCTCCTATGCTTGGCCAGGGCTCTGTTGTGTGGTTTTGCCGCAGTGTGGCATTTATTCTTGTTTGTGACGACGTGTCGTTTAGTCTCACTTATTCCCCCTCGTTCCTTCCCTTGCTTCGTCCCTCTCCCCTGCCTTCTCCCCGTCTGTCTCTGCCTCTTGCGTCATCCCATTTGTCTTGGTGTCTCCTCCAGTCCCCTCGCTGGTTCTCCCTCCCTCCCTCCCTCCCTCCCTCCCTCTCTCTCTCTCTCTTCCTCCCTCCCTCCCTCTCAACCTCCCTTCAGTTTGGGTTATTAGGAGCTAAATTTGGAGAGAAATTGTAGTTTCGCTCTCAGAGACAATCTTATTTCGATTAAAAGTGTCAGCACCAGATGGGTACGTGGGCTGGCTGTAGCTGAGTCACACACACAATCACAGTCTTCACATGCACCCTCACACATGCCCCCTTACTGATGCATGCGCTTCCATTACACCTTCACACTTAGATCTACATATATAACCCCCTTCCCCTTTATGCAGTACCACAACTCCAGGACCAGAAGACCTATGCTGTGACCTGTTCAACCCTCTACATCCCCACTAACACATTCAGATGATATACACAGAACCACATTGAAGCTCACTCCATCCCCGACACACATGGTTTCTCTCTCTGTCTCTCACGAACACAAATGGTGCGGAGAGGAAGCGGAGAAGTCTATGGGTTTTGGAAGTGCTAAAGGTCTCATCAATGATAAACACCATCAAGAGTCCCTGTTAGGTCCAGACTACCCTGTCTTCTAATGGTTGTGTGTACATGGACGGATGGAGAGAGAGAAAGAGAGAGTAGAGAGAGAGAGCAAGAAAGACAGAGAGAGAAAGAGAAGACCAGTCTCATTCGACAAGATCCTTTGTGTCGGCCGCATCTGCTTCACACGCTTCTTCTGGCTGCTCTTCAGACGGGGAGGGGCAAAGCTCCTCTACAGGCCCTGATTGGTTCACATCCAGTTGGGCGGAATCATAGTCACATGGCAACTCTGGAAGTTTTTCTGGGGAGTGGGAGGGGCTTGCTGGTTCGCATACCACCTCTGATTGGTCGTCTGACTGCAGGGTGGTGTTCTGAGTGGACAGCTCTGTGCAGTCCCTGCTGAACAATGGGCTGCCATCGAAGGCCAAATCTGATTGGTCCTCCAGTTCGGGTGGGCTTGGTTCCCGTGGCAATGACAGGCTCCGGTGCCGGTTCCACAGCCTGTGCATTTCCGTCACCTCCGCCACGCTGGTACTCGTGCCACTGTCACGGAAGCTGGCCAACGGAGGGCGCACTTTCACACCTGTTACGGTCACCGAGCCCTCAATGGCCTTCCTCAGCTGTCAAGAGAACGCCAGAGGTGAGCAGGATGTGGGACAAATGCTAAGAATGTAAACCAGGAAGCAGAGGTCCTGCTACAGTCATTACGTTTACATTTCACTGTGAAGAATTTAATTCAAAACACACCACAATTACTGCCATAACTTTGATATTACTTGGCCCCTGTTCAAACAGTGGGAAGAAGTCTGACCTGAGGCGTCAGATGTTACACCACCACTTGATTCAGGACTAGTGATAATTATCCAGGAAGCTTGCCAAAAACAGTGGGGAAGACTCTCTGACAATATGAATTCCACCTCGAGCTAGACATACAGTATAACCCAGATCTCCCAGACAAGACAAACCAACTCCAGACATCTGTATACACTGGCAGCTGTATGAACAAGAGAAGAATAATGACAGCTGCTTCCACATGTGCTGACTTTGCTGCTGTCGCCTGGCTAAAAGTCCTGCTGTGGTGCTCACCTCTTTCAAAGACACGACTCCAACTAGCCGGCCCGTACTGGTGACGAAGGCGTGGTCCAGACCCAGCAGGGAGAAGATGGTGTGGGTCTGCCGAGGCAAAACAGAGTACAATGGTTGCTTTAGAGCACTCTAAATTAGAATGAATGTATGCTTTGTAATTAGAATGTGTTGTATTGCAGTATGACCATTCAATAGACAACAAACACAAAACGCAGGAATTTGAGATGGCTTTTCCTGATGAGCGGGGTGACTCAGCAGAAATGTTGTTTGTGGTGATACATCTACGCCATATATGAGCTGAATTGTCTTTGCGGTAAAGGAAGTGAAACCCCCGAAGCATTTGGCAGCTCCTGAAGTGTGTGGAGGTGACTGAAATAAGTGAAGGTGAATAGCTGTTCGGGGCACGGATGGGTCCAAACCTTATGCAGAGAGGTGCGCTCCACCAGCTGAAACGGGGCAGGGTCTATCTTGCAGTTCTTGAAATCTACAGGTTCATCCAGCTGTCTCTCCTCCCACTCAGTAATCTGACAAATGGCAAAAGCTGACAGTGAGTCAATCCCAGCCTCTCTATGAGAGAATGCAGAGATGAGTCTGGAGAGAGAGAGAGGGAGAGTGTGTGTGCACGAGACATACCTCAGCTGTAGTCATGTCGTCCTCTACGTCCAGTGCCTGATGGACACAGAGAGCAGCTTTACAGACAGATTTCCACAGGCTGATTCTATCTCTTGCTTTCTCTATCTTTCACACACACACATTCACACACACACACACACACATGCACACACGCACATACACACACACACACACACACACACACACACACACACACACACACACATGCACACACGCACACACAGACACACACACTCTAAAGGTGGCTGTCTGAGTATTGTATGTAAAATCCATCCTGTTACATCCTGAAAGCGGTCACAGTATTGAGAAACGTTATGCTTTCAAAGGTTGTTTGGATGCATTTTTGTAAAATAGAACATAAAATCACAAATCCAAAATCACTGCATTTAGTAACCCACCATTTACTGTTGATTCTGCTTTTAAAGAAATGTAAAGGTTATTTTTGACCCAGTATTCAAGAGAAAAGGGCGAAGCGCAGTACCGGTAGTACGGCAACCGACTTTGTATGTTTGGCAGTTGGAAGCGTCCATTTCACCTTTGTGCCGTGAAGCGTGGCAAACAGTACATTTCAGGAATCCTGAATTAAACCCTCACAGCATGCTCCATCAAAATTCCCAAACCACAGCGAGCCATGAAGGGCATGGCGAAGATCAATGACAATTACTGAACTCATTCACACACCTCCTCTCGCACACAGCCACGACCACAATAGTAATGAGGAGGAGAGAGAAAAAGGAAAAGAATCAGTTTGAAAATCCACTGTGGCTGAACCCACTAGACTGGAGTGCGTGTTAGCCTTGCTAGCAATGAGGCTACGGCACCTCTGGGGTGGGGCGGTGATTGCGGACTGAGGGGTACCGGAGGGCTCGGAGCAGTGATCTTACCGCCATGGGGGTCCTGCCTCGCCTGGGCCTCCTGCTCTTACGAGCCAAAGCCCGAACTTTGCTCTTCTGAGAAAACAAACAGAGAGGGAGGAGCACACAGAGTTAACACAAGGGTCCAACACATGCTACGGAGCTACGTTTGGCTGGGGTCGGACCGATTAAGGTTAAAGTGATGCTTGTTGGCAGAGGTGCAAAGTTTTCTATAGTGCCATGAATCTGCTCCACACAGGCACTGGGCCAGGTAGCTGATTGGTTCTCCCTCCAGCTCCGAGAGGTGTGTTAATTTGACATGAAATATTCTGGGTCTTTCTTCCCTGGGATTTCCACCTCCACGCTCCCTTAAACTAACACATCTTCCCTCTTTAGTGAAGGCTCCAAACATTCTCCATGCACACACACACAATCACAGGTCAACTTATGATGGATAGTTAGCCAGTCTCCAACAAAGTGATGCAGTAATACTGTCCATAAAATAAGAAATGTTAGTGGGCGGGGATGATATGGGGTGGGTGAGTTTCTATTCTAGGGGACAGTGGGCATCTCTCTGGACCTCACCTTCACACGCTTCTTCTCTGGGTCCTCGCAGGACAGGGTCTGGGAGTCTGTGCACAGAGAGACAAGAGCGCCTCAGGTGGTTCAGTCACCATTTACATTTACATTTACATTTAGTCATTTAGCAGACGCTTTTGTCCAAAGCGACGTACAAGGGAGAGAACAGTCAAGCTAAGAGCAATAAAAAGCATGGTGTAACAATAAATACTACTTTACATGAGAATTAGAAAAACAACAACCTAGAAAAAAGGAAAAAGAAGTGCAGGAATGTAACTGCTGAAGTGCAAGTTAAGCGCTAGTCAGGTGCCAGTTAGGAGGGGAGGTGCTCTCTGAAGAGTTGGGTCTTCAAAAGCTTCTTGAAGGTAGAGAGGGACGCCCCTGCTCTGGTAGTACTAGGCAGTTCGTTCCACCAACGTGGAACTACAAATGAAAATAGTCTGGATTGCCGTGCTTGCACGGACGGCAGTGCCAAACGACGCAATCTAGACGAGCGCAGCGTCCTGGGTGTAACATTTGCCCTTACAAGAACGTTTAGGTAGGTGGGAGCAGAACCAGCAAGCACTCTGTAGGCAAGCATAAGTGACTTGAACTTAATGCGAGCAGCTACTGGCAGCCAGTGGAGCTCAATGAGTAGCGGGGTGACGTGTGCCCTTTTCGGTTGGTTGAACACCAGACGCGCCGCCGCGTTCTGGATCATCTGTAGTGGTTTCACCACGCAAGCCGGCAGGCCCGTTAGGAGGGCGTTGCAGTAGTCAAGGCAGCTAATATGTCACCAATATGTCATGACGTGAGATGAGACACTTCTGGTCACTTGCACTTCTCTCTGAGTTTACCTGTGACTAATTTGTGAGTCTAATAATTGAGTTTACTTGTTTACTTGGTAAGTGACTGGACAAAGATAATAATAAACAGTCAGATATACAGAAGTACATCAGTCATTATAAGTACGAATATACATCATATTTTTTTTACAACATGAGTATGTTTAAGCCTCAAATCACTCTGTGTTTGAGCACATACCGTTGGGTGTCTCTGTGTGGCTGACGGCGGACACGGTCTTCAGCGCAGACTTGAGAGGAATCTGAGAGTTGGAGACGGTTGGACTGTAGAACGATTCCTCAGTGGAGATCTGAAAAGAGGAGGAGAGGAATACCCACCAAACAGGGGTGGTTGACTTGTGACCACCTGCATGAACTGAGCCGCTGCTTTGAGAGAGCCTGTCCCCCTGTAACCTTAGTCTCTGCTCTTCAGAGGTGTGCAGAGGCATTTTTAGACAAGAAGGCTGCCATGCATAACTAAACAAAAGATATCTCCGTTTTGAAGAGCCCATGAATGGTGTTTTACAGCCCAAGGACCTGACCCATCTGTCTCCCCTGGCGCTGCTCACCAGGAATCGGACCCCGTGGCTCCCCGTGGGCGAGCCGTCCTGGCCTATCAGCGTGGGGTGGTGGGCACCGTTGCCCTGGGCCCGCTCCCGCAAGAACTCCAGCCGCTGAGCACGACTCAGCTGCAGGGAGAGCAGAGACTGGAGCTGGGAGCGCTCAATAGAGCCCAGCAGGATCATGGACTCTAATGGAGGAAGGGAGGAAGAGAGCGACCAGGTTAAATCAGACTGATATGATATCTCGTGAGCCTGAGCCTAATAGACAAACCCAGTGAGACTAAATGAATCAGATCATTAGAAAGAGGAGAATGAGGGGAAAAGGCAAAGGGTTACAATCAGACAAACCAAAACATGAAAAAATGAACAAGTAGGGCAGGGTGTACACAACTGTGTCCTAGAATGTGTTTTACTTCACGAGACACAAGGAAGTCCTGCTCTGATTTGTATAGTGGCATGGATTGACTCATACAGGTGAAAAGGTGTGGCGGTGTGTGTCTGTGTGTGTGTGTGTGTGTGTGTGTGTGTGTCACGAATGGATCTGAGTACACGTTACCATTGGACTCCACCAGGGACACTGTTTTGAGCTGAGCTGTGTTCATGGCATCCTGCACGTTGCGATAGGTGGAGGTAAGAGTGATGTGAGGCACGTCCCGCACCATGATGTCCTCTACTCGGATATTATACTTCCTACAGCACGACCAAACAGAGCAGAGAAGAGGAGAGGAGAGAGGAGAGAGGAGAGAGGAGAGAGGAGAGAGGAGAGAGGAGAGGAGAGAGGAGAGAGTAGAGAGGAGAGGAGAGGAGAGGAGAGAGGAGAGGAGAGAGGAGAGAGGAGAGAGGAGAGGAGAGAGGAGAGAGGAGAGAGGAGAGGGGAGAGAGGAGAGAGGAGAGAGGAGAGAGGAGAGGAGAGAGGAGAGGAGAGAGGAGAGGAGAGAGGAGAAGAGAGAAGAGGAGAGAGGAGAGGAGAGAAGAGGAGAGAGGAGAGAGGAGAGGAGAGAGGAGAGGGGAGAGGGGAGAGGAGAGGAGAGAGGAGAGGAGAGAGGAGAAGAGAGAAGAGGAGAGAGGAGAGGAGAGAGGAGAGGAGAGAGGAGAAGAGAGAAGAGAGAAGAGGAGAGGAGAGAGGAGAGAGGAGAGAGGAGAGAGGAGAGGAGAGAGGAGAGAGTAGAGAGGAGAG
This sequence comes from Clupea harengus, assembly GCF_900700415.2. NCBI lineage: Eukaryota > Metazoa > Chordata > Actinopteri > Clupeiformes > Clupeidae > Clupea > Clupea harengus. The sequence continues at coordinate 22,638,911 of NC_045173.1, read as the reverse complement.
GAGAGGAGAGGAGAGAGGAGAGGAGAGAGGAGAGAGGAGAGAGGAGAGGAGAGAGGAGAGAGGAGAGAGGAGAGGGGAGAGAGGAGAGAGGAGAGAGGAGAGAGGAGAGGAGAGAGGAGAGGAGAGAGAAGAGAGGAGAGGAGAGAGAAGAGAGGAGAGGAGAGAGGAGCAGAGAGAAGAGAGAAGAGGAGAGGAGAGAGGAGAGAGGAGAGAGGAGAGAGGAGAGGAGAGAGGAGAGAGTAGAGAGGAGAGGAGAGGAGAGGAGAGAGGAGAGGAGAGAGGAGAGAGGAGAGAGGAGAGGAGAGAGGAGAGAGGAGAGAGGAGAGGGGAGAGAGGAGAGAGGAGAGAGGAGAGAGGAGAGGAGAGAGGAGAGGAGAGAGGAGAGGAGAGAGGAGAAGAGAGAAGAGGAGAGAGGAGAGGAGAGAAGAGGAGAGAGGAGAGAGGAGAGGAGAGAGGAGAGGGGAGAGGGGAGAGGAGAGGAGAGAGGAGAGGAGAGAGGAGAAGAGAGAAGAGGAGAGAGGAGAGGAGAGAGGAGAGGAGAGAGGAGAAGAGAGAAGAGGAGAGAGGAGAGGAGAGAAGAGGAGAGAGGAGAGAGGAGAGGAGAGAGGAGAGAGGAGAGAGGAGAGGGGAGAGGGGAGAGGAGAGAGGAGAGAGGAGAGAGGAGAGAGGAGAGGAGAGAGGAGAGAGGAGAGGGGAGAGGGGAGAGGAGAGAGGAGAGAGGAGAGAGGAGAGAGGAGAGGAGAGAGGAGAGAGGAGAGGGGAGAGGGGAGAGGGGAGAGGGGAGAGAGGAGAGCAGAGAGCAGAGAGAAGAGGAGAGAGGAGAGAGGAGAGAGGAGAGGAGAGCAGAGGAGAGAGGAGAGGAGAGAGGCCAGATGAATAGCAGGACCAAAGAGACCAGGCAAATATGGAACAAGAAATGGTTAAAAAGAACAGTACCAATCTATTTCAGTGGTCCATGATGTGATCTACAAACTAACAGTGCATATTCTAGAAATGTGTAAAGATGGACATGTATCAACCTAATTCTCCTAAAATAATTTGTATTTATTTTTTCTTCAGAGGTATAGGTGAATTTGTACAGTATGGTTTATCTATCCAGTTAACCAGAACAAAACCGAGGAGGCTCAAAGAGAGAAAGGGAGGGAAAGAGAGAGAGAGAGAGACAGAGAGATAAGAACAGAGGGGAAGAGAAGAGGCAAATCCAAAAACGGCCTGCCTGACAGGCAAACGGGCAAGAGAGCGTGACACAGACAGGTGGGCAGGAAGGCAGGCAGGCAGATAAACAGACAGACAGACAGACAGACAGACAGACAGGTGGACTCACTCCTGCCCCCAGCCCAGCTCGGGGAGATAGGGCAGCTTCTGGATGCGGATGATGGAGTCATACAGGGAGGGCTGCAGGCTCTGGGCGACGGCGTTGGCCAAGATCACGGCAATCATCACCGGCAGGATGTGTGAAATCTGACCCGTCAGCTCGAACACGATCACCGCCGTCGACACAGTGTGTGTGACCGCCCCTGAAAGAGCCGCCGCACCTGATGTGGACACACCCACACATACACACACACACACACACACACACACACACACACACACACACACACACAGACACACACACACACACACACACAAACACACAGGTACACACATTCACATGCAGATGCACATAGTAAGTTATAACATATGCCACACATATGCAGACATACACACACACGCACAAACACCTACTAAATTACATCACACGTAATACTCTGACACACAACAAACCCACACACACGTTTACAAACGACAACACACAAACAAACACACACACACACACACACAGTCACATTTCCACAGCCCTGAGCCAGTGTCAGCAAGCCATTCGATTTGTCATTGTGTTGGTCCGGATCCTTCCTGCTCCACTGCACATTGCCCAGGGAGCAGTGGCATCTATTTCCACTGACTAGATTTAATTTGTCTGGCTGTCAGTGTTGGTTGATGAAATATGCATGACTCCTGCACACCGCGCCCTGCAGGCTCAATTATTCGGGCGAATCAGAATGGAGCCACAATGGGCACAGTGGTTACATCTGATGGCTTTTTCTCTCTCGCTCTCTCTCTCTCTCTCGCACACACGAGTGAGGAGAGAGAGATTGGACACGAACCAGGATGCCGTGGAGGATACTGACCTACAACTGCATAGCCGCCAGGTACTATAGGATACACTGTGCCGTCGGCATTTATGCCATCAGGGAAGACGGCTGCCATGCTCTCTCCGACGAGACGTCCGAATGCAGCTCCTGCGCGCACACACACACACACACACACACACACACACACACACACACACACACACACACACACACAAACACACACACGCAAACTGTTATAAACTAAAACTAAACCCCACTGTTTGCTTGCAGGCCAAATTTTCAGATATTTCACTTCAGCAAAAACCTGCAAAAAATACTCACATGAAATGTTTTTCGATCAAGCGTGTGTTCCATGACCAACATAGCTGGAGGTGATTTGCAATGTTTATACACCAGAGGATTTGGTTTGTCAGTCAAACATTGATGGAGATGAGATATGGAGGAACAAAATATGTCAAAGATAAAGAACAAAAGTTAGACGCAAACCAAGATATGAAGTGAAGTGGGATAAAATTGAAATAAAGATGCAGTTTACCTGCCAAAATGACCTGCGTGTGAGCAGCCATGGTAGTGTCCATATTGAACAACAAAACTATGACAAGCAAACGACACCTGTGGAATGCAGTGGAATGCTGATCTCTCTCAGACACAGAGTCTCACATTCACACACTCCCATGACTAAGATCACCGGCATTTACCTATGAGGAACACTGGCATGAAAGCTCCACAGGGGACTGGCATGGTGGTGGCCAAAGCTGACATCCAAAACTAGGGGAAAAAACATAGTCAGTGTCACACTCTTACACACACTGGATGGCGCTAAGATGCACCACACTCTCCACACTCAAAGGCTCACACTTGTAAACATAAGCACACACAGCTACATGTGAACGGCTAGAAACACTAATACATACAAACACTAGAAAAACATGTCAGTGGCCACACCACACATATCCCCCTACACACACACACACACACACACACACCTTCATGAGGACAAAGAGGAGGAGTGTGACGAAGACGTTGAGCTGTGGGTGTTTCCAAGCCTGGAAGTCAAACTCCTCCGCTACTCCCTGCTTGTACCAGGTGCGGTTGTCAAAGAGCGCCACCAGAGATTCGTGCTGAGTCAACTGTGGAGGAGCAAACACAACGGCACCTTAAAGAGGATGGCTGAGTTACATTTAGAACTACATCCACTGCAGTCTCAAAGCACAGTGGATGTGAATGTAATCATTGTGTTTCGGGGGAATGCGACCTTAGTTTAAATGTCCTACAACTCGACCGCTCAAACCATATTATATTTGCCACTACTACTACCACTGCTAGACAAGATGTTGCATATAGGCTGATCACGGAAACAGAGATACGAGTAACCAGACCTGGCCAGCCATGAACTGTCCAAACCCTGGAGGGAAGGTGAGGCTGGACACCAGCAGGGTGACAAGAGCCGGGTAGACCAGCCGCCTGTGCAACATGAGAGAGAGAGAGAGAGAGAGAGAGAGAGAGAGAGAGAGGGAGAGGGAGAGGGAGAGGGAGAGGGAGAGAGGGAGAGAGAGAGGAAGAGAGGGAGAGGGAGAGAGGGAGGGAGAGAGGGAGAGGAAGAGAGGGAGGGAGAGAGGGAGAGGGAGAGAGGGAGGGAGAGAGGGAGAGGGAGAGAGGGAGAGAGAGAGGGAGAGAGGGAGGGAGAGAGGGAGAGGAAGAGAGGGAGGGAGAGAGGGAGAGGGAGAGAGGGAGGAAGAGAGGGATAGTTACTCTGGGTGTCTTGTTGTAATGTGAAGGCAACAGCAGTGCTGAAGAACACTCTGGTACAGGCGGGATAAAAGAGCCCCTGATTTAGTTTTCCTCTTGTGCAATAAAACATTTTCACCCATTAATTATAGTCTGGCTTCTCTCCACAAAACACTGAACTAACTCTGAAAGCCCTGCTCTACCTCCTGTCCAGGTGAGTAAGGCAAAACTGACTCAGATTACAATAATCCCTTGACTGGCATGCAGCCTCAGTCTGGTACTGATGCCTGGTGTTCTGTGCTGTGTACACATGTGTTGAGTAAACACATCGGCCATCTTGGCATCCCCTTAGAGGAGAAGCGTAGGTTTAAGCATGGCTGCAATAACGGCGGACATCTTTCCATACATTATCGCTGTAATGATTGTTCTGTCATTCTGAACATAGATTTCCTAACTCTCCAAGTTCAGCAGACAGGACAGGAATGACATAGGGGGTCAAATCAAATCAAATCAAATCAAATCAAATCAAATCAAATCAAACTTTATTTGTACAGCGCATTTCATACAAGGAGGTAACACAATGCGCCTCACAGTAGGAAAGAAGGCGGGGGTGTTAAAAACACTTGTAAAAAACACACAGATTTTCCAGAAATAGTTCATAGGGTCAATAGGGTCATAGGTCAAAGGTCATAGGTCAAACATCTATTTTGCCATCAAGGTAAGTGGCTCATCTCTTCACGAAGATATGGCTACAGAATAAGCTGAGAAAATAATAAAGTCAGGCGCTGGATCCCCCAAAAGTACATAAACAAGTTAGACAGCATTCGCATAAAAATTCATTTATTTGTGTCGTTCCGCGAGGCAAATAAATGAATGTCTATGTGAAAGATGCAGCTCTTGAAACGCTGACTCAGCCCACAACACTGCAGAGTCACCTGTCAGCAACACAACCCTTAAGTCATAAAGTACTTACTTCTTCAGTAAAAACTTGTTGATAGTTTTCTGTTTTCTCATGGATTCAACAATTATTCTGTTCAGGTACACAAACAGAGCACCCCCAAAGCCACTGGCAATTCTGAGGAAAGAGGAAAAGTCCATGAACAACAAAAAGTCTTCAACAGCATTTATTTTGATTCATTCAAATAAGAGTTTAAACTAATTAGTGATAGTTACAGCATATGATAACTACCATATTCCTGTAAACCTTGATGTCTGATCGGAAGACAAACTTCTTTGACTTCATTTCTAGGGAACAGTGTACACTGGGAACAGGATTATCCCCATTCTCCACCCTCTAACACGTCATATCAATCTAGCCTGCCAAGGTGAGTGGTGATTTCTGTCAGTGCCGTCTAATTCAGAGAGTATGTGTCTGACCTCTCACAGAAAGGTCAGTGTGGTGCTCAAAAGCATGTCTGATGTCTGCATAAATCAGCCCTAATGACCTTCCCACAGACCGAAAACTACGCCACCAGCCCAGAGAGACCTCAGTGGCCGACTTAACAATAGTCAGGCCGGGAAATGATGTGGCTACCAGCCACAAGACTATTTATAGAGCTGTCCTCATCTTGTATGGAACAATGACACATAACCCAAACCAGACAGAGAGAAAATCATGACAACCAACTCATGATCATATACATTTATGTGTACAAAGTTAAGTGAAAATAAGTAAACAGCTAAAGATAACCTAAAAGCTCTATTATTCATTTTAGTGTGTTTAGAGCTAAGAAATCCTCTAAAATATTAGAAAGAAATCCCCGTATGTAACATTCAATGAACAGAGAGGACAATGCGATGCATCAACATGTCTTTTACACCTAGTCAGTGAGCGATGTTTAAAGGCTCCGTGGAAAGAATTTCTTGGATCTAATTGATTTTGTATTGGAGGCCACTGCACAGAACATACCCAAGGACAGCAAATGCTGGAAGCTCCTGCAGGTCAAAGGGGAAGTCGAGGCGGAAACGCGTTTTAAAGAGAGCAGTGATTGTCTCTGAGGAGAGGAGAGAAATAGAGGGAGCGGGAGGTAAAAGAGAAGGAGAGAGAGAGAGAGAGAGAGAGGAAAAAGAGAGGAGAGATAAAAAGAGAGGGGGAGAGCAAGCTATGGCGTGATCTAAAAATGATGACCCACTTTTGATTGTGTTCCACATGACTGGTGCTGGCCTCACCCTCATCCTGGTTCCACACGGCCAGCACTCTGAAGATGAAGGCACTGAAGGTGGCGGCAAAGAAGCCTCTCCAGTAGTTCCTCACGGCAAAAAAGGTGGACGTCACTTCGATGCTGAAGAGCACACCTGCCACACACCCGGGACACACTCACTAATGCTCTTACATTTACCAAACATATCAGTGTGCTGTATTCATATACTTATGATATTTACTGCCCTACACTGAGTCTGTAAGTGGTAATGCCATCAAGACATGATGATGAATGATAAATGCCCCAAATGACATTAACTTCATAATATGTAATCACAGAGCATAGTAATAGTACATAGTTTACATCACATTAATCTGTTTCAAATATTAATATTTACAGTCGTCTCAAACGTTCTGGAAAGGAACTACGGTACAATCAAATGTAAATGTAGTGTAACCCAGTTTGCATTGCACTGATAAGCAAATCTTTTTTCTGCATGACCACTGGTAGTCTGTTTAGGAGATTTTTCCTAGTAGGAAGTTGGAGGTGAACTATGCCTTTAAGGCTAGGGTTAAGGTTACCAGTAGGGTTAATAATCATTGTAGGAACACTCAGTGACTGCAGCTAATCAAATAGACTTTTTGTTATGTCATCACCACGTGGGCAAACAGAAATGGCCTTGAAGTAAAAGTTCAACGTCAGCAACCTCAGTTTTCATAAATAACTTCCTACGCCCGATTAATATCTGAGGGATATCAGTGTTATTTCTCAGGCTTTTTGAATGCTGTGAGTGGTGTAATGCAAGTGATATAATGCACAGGCTAGGCTAGGCTTTGACAGGCTCCAGCTGCAGGGGGCCACCAGCGCGCTCTCACCTCCAATAGGGGCAGCGAAACAGCAGCCCACCCCGACTGCACAGGCTGCAGAGAGCATCTCAGTGTTCCTCAGCTCGTTCTGGAAAACAACAGGAGAAGCTAATGCTCACTGACACACACACACACACACACACACACACACACACACACACACACACACACACACACCAAACATATTCTGTCGTACGCACGTACATACACACAAACGTACACCCACCCACACACTGTCACTCTCATACACACACACACACACACACACACACACACACACACTCTCTCTCTCTCTCTCCCTCATACAGTGACACAAACACACTACGCCCACACTCACATTCAACAAGCTGACACACTCAACAGGGGGAGGGGGGACACACAAAAAAGGTGAAGGGACAGGACAAACTACCAGAATGAGTGAGTTCCAAATGAGACATGACAGAGATATGGAATGAAACAATGCCGTGAACTGGCTTCTAAAGTGATTCATCTAATGCCGTGGGGGGTTGCAACCATATACTAGCGTCACTAAGTCAACACAGAAAATAGAATACATTCGAAAAAAAGAAAAGGAAATGACAGGGGGAGAAAGTCATATTCATTGAAAATGAATACATGTACTTCTAAAGGACATGTTTAATTTTCAGTCCATGGACCAGTCACTCCCCGCATACGCACTCTTACCTTGGTTCCCACAAAGGGCTCTTCCTTCAGCAGTAAGTGGAAATAGACAGGGATAACAGTGAACACCTGCAAGTGGCGGTCTCTCTGTCACACTGCACTCTGTCTCTGGCTCACGGCCTTACACGACCCCTTACACGACCCCTTACGCGACCCCTTACACAACCCCTTACACAGACCATTTGGAAAATGGAGACGTTCCTGATTTTGTGTTCACTCAAAATGTATACCCCTGCCTGCTAGTGGTCTGTCAGTCATCATGTACTCACCATCAACTCCTGAGTCAACCTAATCTGGTAATATAACACATAATATATTAATGACGCTGGTATAACACACAGTGCATGATTGTTTCCCCAAATCCATCCCCTGGGGGTGTATTTGCATTTCTTGAATGTCTTTATTATGATGACTTTATAATTGGCTCACACTTCATAAATAACTTCCTGGCAAGTAAGCAAAGTCATTAAATATCCTTGTAAACATTCAAAAGATTCCAAAGCACTTTTATAGTGACTGTGATTTTTATGAGGCTATAGCAATTACAGCCTAAGTATTCTTTTTACACACTGGTACACAACATGCCCTTCAGCACGAGGGGTTGAGCCACATCCTGTTGTGTGTTGTAGTGATGCTGCTGGTATAAATGAAACAATGAAAATGAAGCACAATGTAACAATGACACCCGTGACTGACAACGCAGGCTACAATCTATCAAGTGCCATTGACATAGCTGCAAAGGAAAGAGCTCTGAAAGCTTTGGCAAACCCTAAGAATTCACTTCATGCAGCTATTTTAATTTGGAGTTTTGCAGTTATGCTTATTTTGTTTGACACATCTTTTGTTAATTTCGAGAGATTGACAGAAACCTCATTTAGACGTGTCAATGAATATTCAGACAGAATTCACCCACATGTCCACACTTGCATTAAATTCTCTGTCAGCCTCAAAATCTAACTGCATCCTGTACTGCTGGTCCTGTATTATTCACAAGTCAGGGGTGGCCTATACTTCAGCCTCCTGTCACAATGGCAGGGACCACAGAAAGTCTTTCATTATCCAGGCACGTTGCACGTATTTTCTTACCTAGCAAGATATAACTGTTCAAACTGTAGACATGCTATGTTTACAACTAAGGGGGTATTTACTGCTGCAGTTTCCACATCTATATCATTTCTGTAATGAGTTTGGAATGGCATGTGCAGATTTTGGAGTAATGGATACATTTACATCTTTTCAGCATCTGACACAAATGCCTCCTAAAAACAGCTCTGGAGCTGGCCTCAGTTATCAGACTGCAATCAGTCTGATCAATACCTCTGGGCTGCGTTCAAGCCAGGCTTTCCTGATGTCAGATATCTAATCCAATCTCCCCTACATGTGGAAGCAGCTCAGCAGAAATGGGCTCAGAGAAGCAAACATGAAGTACTGTATGTAAACCTGAGCCTGAGGTTTGTAAAGTAAAGGTCCTGCCACGTGCACTCTGCAGTCTGCGCACTAACTTCGCACATCAGTATTACTTCTCGGTCCAGGGAACAAGCTGATTAGCCAGTCAAGATAACTGACATCAATTACTGGGTGATGGCGTCCACTGACCGAACCTGCCTGTCCCACCTCTAACTCACTCAAGCTCAGCTGACAGGTGCAGGACATCTCACTCTCTAGTCAACATTTCAGTTTGAGCCTTTTCATCCACTTCCCTAATCAGTTTCTTCATTTGTGGTGGAAAGATCAGTGAGACGGGATGGATCAGGTGCGACACATGTGAGAGGTGTGAGTGCGGAGGATGAGGCCAGCATGGGAAGGTCACCAGGAACTGAGGGGTTTGGACTGGAGGGAATGGTGGGGTTTGGACTGGAGGGAATGGTGGGGTTTGGACTGGAGGGAATGGTGGGGTTTGCTCTTGCTCTACTCCTTATGAAAGTGTCTCTTACCATATAGATGCCTCCAAATAAGGCCATAAACTTGCTCAGGAGAGCTGCACACAAGCTGGCAACATGAACAAATGGTCCCTTTGAAAGGAAAGAAAGAGAGCAAAGGAGAAAAGAGTGTGAGAAAGAGAGAGAGAGACAGAGAGAGAAAAAAAAGAAAGAAGTTGACATGCAAGGAGAGCCATACAACCAGATAATTAAACTATTAGTGAACTCAACTGCTCATAGTCGGCACTCATTTACTCCCTCGCCATTGCTTTAGATTCTGTTGCATTTAACCTCCACTTGTACTGCTGTCAAAATGACTGCAGGTAGGTTTTTCGCACACTTACTGTATATATTACCAGTTCTGCTAAGAGAGCTGGAAAGAGGGGATTATTCAAGGGGCCCAGAGGCGGAAGAGGGCCCACAAAAAAGGTATGAATTTATGAATTGAGGCCCAGAACATCATACCCTCACACGACACAGAAGTCCTATCTTTACACTTGTGTAGTCCACGTTTGCATGATAAAGGGTCTCTCACCTCCTTCCCCAGTGGCATGCCACTGCCCAGGGCACAGGTGAGACCGATGACTTTGGCCACAAAGGTTTTAAAGGTTAAATATTCTTTCAGCACCACACCTCTCAGGATGGTCTTCATCTCTGGGATCCCTGAACCTGTGGGTGCCAGGTAACAAGTAACAGTCCGCAAGGAGAGATTATGCATCCAGTCCAGTATATGTGTGTGTGTGTGTGTGTGTGTGTGTGTGTGTGTGTGTGTGTGTGTGTGTGTGTGTGTGTGTGTGTTTGTGTGGGTGTGTGCACATAACTTGTAAACCAAAAAAGTCAGAGTGACACAGAGGTTGTGGAAAATAGGGGAAAGAGAGAAAGAGAGAGGTAGAGAGAGAGAGAGAGAGAGAGAGAGGTAGAGAGAGAGAGAGAGAGAGAGAGAGAGAGAGAGAGAGAGATAAGAAGAGCCTGAGGGAGAGAGAGAGAGAGAGAGAGAGAGAGAGAGAGAGAAGAAGAGCCTGAGGGAGAGTAGGTTACACGCAAGTCTGTCCGTGTCTGCAGCACACTCTCACCCACTGCCTGCGGGGCCAGGATCTGCGTGAAGCCTGCTGAGAAAGTGATGAGGACCACGGGGTACGTCACCCACGCCAGGTACTGCAGCAGCATGTTGCTATCCAGTCCCGCGTACATCCACTTCTGGGCTGCGGAGACAAAGCAGACCGCACCGCCAGCACCACGGCTCAGACAGCTGCACTTCGCTGCATTGCAACACAGCAGCCAAAGCTTCCCACTTGCCACAAGCCAGAGAACAGGACAGTGAGGGGACAAATAAAGTATAAAGAACAGCAGGGCAAAGGGCTGAGCACACCATCGGCGCACTGACAATCTGTAATTGCTGTTCTGGCCGGAAACAAATCTGAAGGTGTGTTGCCGCATTTGTGAGATGAACTTTTCTTTTTGACTTTTTTAAAATTATTATTCTGCTTTTTGTGTTTGTTTTAAGCTCTTCTGCACCAAAAAACTTACTCTTGCAATTCAGGAAGATCTGCCTCAATCAATTATATCTGATATGTGGGCAATATGGGCAAGTTGGCAGACAGTCACCTCTGCGACCCCACCATCCGCTCTGTGCTCACCCTGTTGGCAGAAGGCGATGGTGTAGTCCATGACCCAGCTCACCAGCGCCATCAGCAGGCCGAGCAGGATGAGGAAGATCCAGTCCTCTCCCACCCGCGAGATCAGGAACTTCCGACAACGTGTGGCGCCGTCTGCAAAAGACACACGGAGAGTCCCAAGGTCAAAGCCCGCACCCTCCCTGCTCCCCCCCCCCCCCCCCCTTTTCCACAGCCTCTCTCTCTCTCTCTCTCTCTCTCTCCGAAGCCCTCGCATGATTTCAGTGGCTGGAGTGGCTTGAACCGCCACCTGCAGCCCCACTGACAGTGTGACGGGATTGACAGGGAGTGAGGGGAGGGGAGGACAGGGCAAAGAGAGAGAGAGAGAGAGAGCTTGGTGCATTATACATCATGTTCTCCGAGATCAGACCCTTTAACACACCAGATAAAGAACTCAAACCATTGCAAGAATCACAGAAAAGTAGGGGATGATGGAGCAAAGGGAGGCCTTTAAGCAGGATGAAACACACACAACACAAAGAAAGAGGGAAATAGAGTGTGAGCAAATTTAAAGCGAATGAGTGATGATTTACAGAGCAAGGGAGGAACATCTGCATGACAGCTTTCACAAGACGAGAGACTAATGAAATATGGAGCAGAGGTGGAACCTCGGTGAGGAGGGTGGGGGGGGTTGGCAACGAGGCTCTCTGCCCACCGAGCCCCCAGGCTGCTGGGCACGCCAGCCTGACCGCAGCAGGCGGCGACAGATGTCTCCAGACCAAAATAAACTCAACCCCGCCGCCAAAACCAAGTACTCGCTCCTTTTCACAGGGAGCAACTAAAGAAGCCATGCTCTCGCACTCCAGACTGTGGGGATTGAGATCTAACACACGGCTATCTGTGCCCGTGGCCACACTCAGCACCACATTTCATCACAGAAAGAGAGTCTCTGCTACGCTCGTCAAGGGCCTCAGTTTTCACTTCTACTCTGGTAGGAGAGGTATGTATTTGAAGAACATATTTGCATTTCACTAGCCCTACTCAGAGAAGAACAAAACAGATCTCCCCTCTTCTCTGAATCTGTGTGTGTGTGTGTGTGTGTGTGTGTGTCTTATGTGATGCTCACTGCAGCAGCAGCAGCACTTATCTGCCCCGTAAAGGCAACAGCAGTGCTCAGAGGGGAAAGTTTGTGACGTGCACGGCCGACACAGCAGCAGCGCTTAAGAGTCTAATGCGCCAGTAACACCTAAGCAAGAGCTCCTGTCAGTGTGGGCTTCGCCACGCATTCTTAAGCACATTTGGGGGGTTCAATGACACTGATAAGCACACAGCATGGTGTCGCCTCGGGTGTCAACCCCTTCTGTCAAAAGTTAGAGGGGAGAGAGCTGCGTACATCCACTTCAAGCCCACACACACACACACACACTCTCTCACAAACCCTAGAGACGCCTCCACAGTCACACACACACAGAATTAAATATACCCTACAGGTGTCATCTTAGGAGTAAAGGTGTTACCCTCATCTCTGTAAAGTCAGACATGGAGGAGAGAAGGAGGAGGAGGAGGAGGTCGGTGCTGTGAGCATCAGCGTCTGACACCCCTATGGGAGGCTGCATGCATAATGTAGCAACGTACAACTAACAAGCCCTGCACACACACACACACACACACACACACTCGCACACACACACACACACACAAACACACATGTATGGCAGAATGGCATCTATTTATAAGCCGGCCTGGCTGGGTATGTGAGGAGGAGGCGGGTTTATGTGGGAGGCGCGAGGAGGCTCGAGATGACAGCTACTGTCAGGCTCCTCATGCCAGACCTTCCAGCACTTGTCAGAGTTAGAGTCAGCTAGTGCCTGTGTGGTGCGCGCCAGCTGAGCCGAGCCGAGCGGGGCTGAGCCGAGCCGAGCCGAGCCGAGCCGAGCCGAGCCGAGCCAAGCCGAGCGGGTCTGAGCCGCGGCCATGAACCCGCCTCTCTCCCCCCACACCACTCAAGCAAAATCGTTATTAATGCGGGCAGAGGCGGGGACTGAGGAGTCGCGTTATTAAGTTAGCCAGGGGAAATTAATGGCACGTTGTTGATATAGCCCGTCACTAGCCTCTCCGCCCTGTGTGTGTGTGTGTGTGTCTCTGTGAGTGTGTGTGTGTGTGTGTCTCTGTGAGTGTGTGTGAGTGTGTGGGAGTGTGTGTGTCTCTGTGAGTGTGTGGGAGTGTGTGTGTGTCTCTGTGAGTGTGTGGGAGTGTGCTTGTGAATGTATGGTCTCCATAGAGGTTTTTCACAGGTAATTGCCTCTAGGTAAACGGAAGGCAAAGAAAAAAAGTATAAAGAAGCAATATTTAGTGGTGTGAGGCCAAAAAAATGGAAAAAGGAGAGGGAAGAAGAAGTCAGACAGAAAGAAAAAACCTAAAGATAAAGAAAACGGGAGGATAGGAAACGTTGGCAATGCAGAACTTGACAATTTTTCCTCCAGTGCAGGTGGGTAGCCAGCGAGCAGAGCTGACAGGATTTGTAGACACTGTCACAGTAGTGGAGAGAACAGTGGGATCCTTGGAGGTTTAATGTGACGCCTCTGAAACGGAAAGGCAAGCTCAACGGAAAACACAGACGCGCAACTCTCTCTGTTCCGCGTCAGGCAAAGACGGCCGTGTCCATGAGGCAACAGGAGGAACCCCACTGACCAGAGAAAGGAGGCAGAAGGGCTGCACACAATCCTTATATTCCAATTTTGGGAAAATTCTAATAAAACGATTAGATTTGATTTAAATTTTGAAGATGTTATGATTGGATTTTGAGAAAAAACATGCACACAAAGAAACACACACACACACACAAGCACACTCCACACACACACACACACACACACACACACACCATCACACTCACACACCCTCAAGCGGAAGCTATCTCCACTTGGCGCTTGTTCAGTCACCACACACACGTGTTCTGACATATGCCCTCTCTTTCCACACACACACACACCTACACATGTCCTTCCCTTTCCTGTACACAAAGCAGAAGACACAATCACAGAGCTCGTTTTTCTTTCACATACAAACATAAAACACACAGTTTATGTGGCATCTGTACATTTTAAATTTCTCTGTATAAACCTTTCTGCTGAACACTTTAGGCTGATTATGCACTCTGCTGGAGTATTATAAGAACTACATTGACAGGCAGAAAGTAGATCCTCTGAACATGAATGAACATGATAGCAGAGCCACATCATTATAACCCTTCCTTTGATACCAAGCCTCAGGCTCTTTTCAAACTTGATATCATCACAACTTATTTGCATGTAAGAGAATATTGGCATGTGGCTTTTGCAAACCAACATGAGCCATCAACTGACTGAACAAATCCAAGTTCACATCAGAGATAGTCAATCATCTGTTGTCTGGTTACAAGTATGCAGTAACTCGATGGGAACAGCAGGAGGCAGTATATCAACAAGCAGCTAAACCATTCAGTCTGCATGGGTCTGCATGTCAATTCATTTGAAGCTGCGCAGAGGCCCAAAGTGCTGTCGGAAACGACACAGCCAGGAGAAGGTTTCCAGAAGCTCCTTCCAGCCTTACAGCTGTACATCTACAAAAAAAAAGAGGCTTTGTTCATCTTGGGACGAAATGTGTCTTTTAAAGCACACACACACATGGACCATCCATTTGAGAGGAGCCACTTTTCCACCAGATCTAGGATGAACAGTCCCTCTGCGCTTCTCCTAATCTCATCTACTGGGAGTGAAGTGAGAGGGCTGATTCTAGACTGACTGCTCAGTGTGTGTATTCATGGGAGCCATTACATCACAAGCCTGACGCTCCGAGCACCGGATCGCATATTGGGTGCACTAGCACATGCACCTCCCATTGATCAGCACAGGATCAACGGCATCACACCACACAAAAACTGAAAAGTTTAACTGTTTTAAATTCCTTCTTTTTACCGCCTCTACTAGAGTTGAAATGAAGCACATTCCATAATTGTATCAATACTGAATGGCTGCGTTGAAGCGCTTTGTCAGCAGTATTTGATTCTGGTTAAAGTGTCACTGAAACTTTGCTTAGAGTCTGGTACCAGAATGCTGGAAGTCTCTGTGTGGCACCGAAGTTGACTTTGAACAAGCACTCCAAGCTGAGATGTAAACAAAAAAACATCATTTATTCATGCTTCATCACAAATGCAAAAGTGACAAGAGCAGGGTGAGAAAAGGTGTTTGATGAACAGATGTTTCGGTCAGGCACCTTCCTCGCTACCAAGGAAGCTGCTTGAGGGGCAATGAAGACATTTTTGAGTTTTCACTTCCGACAGACACAACCCAGCGCTGTTTCTAGTGTTGATGCACCCTGCCACAGACGAGATAAGCTCCGCTCCCCTGCAGTCCTCTGCACAGTGGGACCCTTTACCCTGATCCTGCCACAGGGGCTTTCCCCACCCTGATACCGTCCTCCCTATCTCTCCCACTCTGCCACATCCTTCTGTATCAACTCCCTCTCTGTCTCGGTTTTGCAAAAAAAGAGCATCTTTTAATCCAAACCTGATAAATATCAATGTTATGAATAATATTACACGTAACCTCAGCTTTACTGAAGCTACTGTTGGTACACCTGAAATTCGTCCAAACAAGTTTACTTGCAACAACACAAGTAAAACTAATAATATAGCCATAAAGTCATAAGTCATGCTGCCAAAGATAACATTAACAGCAGTCTATACTTCACCCAATGTCAGTGTTATGTTTACATATCTGGTTGGTTATCAAAAACGTTCCCGAACCATTTAAATTAGATATTGAAGCCTCGAGCGCATGTCTTATAACAATAGCTGTGATAGTGGAAACTTGCCATAAGAGGGATTATGACAATTCTGAATCGCAGAAAACAACGCCAGCAAGTCGGCTGCTATGTACGTAGTCATATCATCTGTGTTAGTGGTTTCTTCGTTCATTTAAAAAATACAGCAGAAGAGTGTCCTTGATTGGGGAAGTTACGTAACTTATTGCACACAATAAATGACTGTAAACTTATTTTGAATACTGTTTTATTAATCTTAAAGAGTGCTGTATACTCATAATTAAATTATATCTAAATATAAAATATAATCAGCATTGGGGCTGTATAACCTGTCATTTGCTAGGCATGGGTCTGCTACTGTTGAGCAATCACACTTTGCATTTTCTTGCAGAAATGCATCTTTAGTTGGTCCTGCTCTCTCCCCATGTGGTGGTTTTGGGGTGTCAAAGAGGGTTGCAGCCTAGGGACTGGGCTTAGGTGTATAACATGGGGTTGTGGGGGTGGGCAGTCTGCTTACCCTAACATTTGGCACAGCCACCCCCCCCCCCCTCCTTCCCTCTCATCACCACACTGAGAGTTAGGTGTTAGCCAGACGCCGCCTGTGCTCGTAGGCTCAGCCTTCTGTGCTGCTTACCCTGGCATTTGGTGCAGGGGTCCTTCTCGTACTCGAGTGGTTCCGGGGTCTGGCCGCGCACACTGGCGGAGCGGCGCAGGCCGGCATCCTCCCGCAGGCGAGCCGCCTCCTCTTTAGCATAGGCCCCCAGCTCCTGGGTATATCTCCCATACATCTGAGGGAGACAGGAAACAGAAGAGCTAACCATGAAGAAATCACATACACTGTTTTTTCCATCTCTTTTCTCTTGGAGTGACTGGAATGATAACACCCTGTGTTATGCTTGAGGTCAGTGTCAGTACAGCAATACGCCTACAATTAAGTTCCTTAAAGACACAATGAAAAATATAAAGTGACACTTTCCCATCAGTGAGACACATAATTAACCTGCCCAGTGAAGGAATATATTAAAAATTCACCTTTTGGTGAATTAGCTTAAAGTCCAACCTTTAATTGAAGCAAATATATTCAGAGAAAGAATGTCCCTCATTAAGAAATAATTATTGGCACCCCTAGAAATGTTTATAAACAAAATGTAACAAAACAAAAAAAAATGTCCACTTATATTTTGTAGAGCTGTGAAAAATAACGCGTTAACGCGTTATGATTAAATTACAGGATTAATTAGTTAATTTTTTTTAACGCATTTAACGCATGCGCAAAATGAGCTTCCAATATACCCACAATTCCGCCCAATCTGCATTAGTCGCCGGCTCGCCGCTGTAATGGGAAGTTCGTGTTTAAAAAAAAAAAAAGATGGAACATTCAATAAAACCAAAGTGATATGCACTCTGCGGGAAGACGTTATCGTTTCACCATAGCAATATCAGCCTTAAGTACCACCTCAACGCTATGCATGCATTGGTCGGCGAGGGGAGTTAAAGTGGAATGCGCCAAACCACCCTCACTGAACAACGTAGGCCCCTCATTAAGTCTGCCTGTGCAAAGTTGACTAGCACAGTTGCAAAATGGATTGCAAAAAGCTGTAAACCGATTCATAATGTTGAGGACGTGGGGTTCACCGAAGTTTTGCGAGTGGCAACGGGGGACTCGAGCATCAAAGCACCGCGAAGACACACAATAATCACAAAAATCCACGAGCTGTATGAAGCTGAAAAGAAAAAAAAGTAAAATGACTTGGCTGCTACGAAACATCAGGTGCTGACAGGGGATCACTGGACTTCTGTGAGTAACGTTAACTACCTGGGTGTAACTGCACATCTAATCACCGACGAATGGAAGTTAAAGTCGTTTACACTAACGTGCATTTAAACAGAAGAGCGCCACTTTGCAGAGGCATGTGCACAACAGTTCCAAACTGGGCAATTGAAGACAAAACGACCACTATAGGCAGTGCACGTAATATGATAGCCGCGGCTAGACTACTGTAAAAGGGCATTTAGAGGCATTAGATTGTGTCATGGTGTGGTTAATGGTTGTTTGACAAAAAAGAGAAACATGTTCAAACATCCTATACAAACAATGGCTAAGAAGCCCAAATCATTTCTGTTTGATTTAAAAAGAAAAGAAAAATGTTTTTTTCAACCATACCAACTGCTAAAGAACTGCTGAGTTGCAGCACCATTGTTTTTTTTTATTAATAAAAAAAGAAAACGTGTTAAATGTATATATCCGTCCTTTGTCATAAATCTTTTTGTTCTCACAAAAATATACCGAGAAAATTGGTAATATGTGATTAATCATGATTAATCCACAGAAACCTGTGATTAATCTGATTAAAAATTGTAATCATTTCACAGCCCTAATATTTTGATATAAGTTGATCAGAGTGTTGAGGAACTTTCAAGCAATCCATGACTTCCTAAAGTCTCCAGAACTATTTTTGGGGTTTGTATGTTTGTGTGCATATAGGCCTTGTTGTAAACCTTGAAGGTATACCTTGTTACACGCACACCAGCAAAATTCTGAAGTCTATTTCTGTAGCCTCAGTGTTAGGTGAAGTGGAACTGACACAACAATGCCGATCATACACAGTTGACCACCCTCAGAGTAGCTATACTGAGAACGAAGGTTCATCTCCTGCCCAAAGGGAAAGAGAACACATTAAATCACTTTGAAATAACACAGCAGGTGGTGTTATGTTACTACTGATGAATAGCACTTGACAAATTTGTGAATTAGTCTGCAACAGTATGCGCAACAGATGCTGAAATGTGCAAACCAAACAACTGCATATTAAAGGCATTCTGATAGGTAATGATAAGTGACAAAATTAGCATAGCAAGCGGATTTAGATTTTTTGCTGATAAGGCTAATTAACTGAAAGCATTCTTGAGATCACAGAAACTGACTCTCGTCATGTATACCGAAGCACTACATACACATGACATCCGCCAGGCCACTGACTAAAATAGAGAAAGGAAACTAACAAGATAATTAGGAAGAAAAAATAAACAAAATTAGCATAGCAAGCGGATTTCGATTTTTTGCTGATAAGGCTAATTAACTGTAAGCATTCTTGTTGTCACATAAACTGACTCTCATCATGTATACCGAAGCACTACATACACATGACATCCGCCAGGCCACTGACTAAAGTAGAGAAGGGAAACAAACAAGATAATTAGGAAGAAACAAAGTGAGGAGTCCCATACACCATTTCACCTACCAAGCAAATCGGTGAAATTTTTCAGTAATTTTCAGACCACACCTCCTCTCACTGGACCTCTCACTGAATTACTGAACTAACTGAACTATATACATTCTCTTTTACATATTTGGTATGAATAACCTCTATACTGTGTTATTCAATTCAATTTAATTTAATTTAATATTATTTACATAGCACCAATTACAATTAAAATTGTCACAAGGTGCCTTACAGAGCCCAGAGCCTGAACCCCTCAGCGCAAGCACTAAGGGCACGTCCACACGGAGCCTGGATTGCCTGAATCCGGAAAGAAATGTTGCCGGATTGGCCTCGCGTCCACACGAACCCGGCGGATTGGGTGACTGAATCCGCAACCTTTTGAATCCGGTCTCCAAAGTGGGTAGATTCGAACCCGCTAGTGAATCCATGTTTGTGTGGACGCCCGATCCGCACACTTTGACGCAATTGCCGCATGTGAAAGCCTCGCAACCTCAGCCTGAACCCTTATTAACCCCACTGCGTTACTTCATAACAGCAACAACATAAACTAAATGTATATGACGTGGCGCCGACGCGAGTAGCAGCCTGTTTTAGCAGCTCTCCGTTTTTCTACTTTTCCCCCCTCTTTTCGCAACGTTTTCGTGACTTACATTTGTCTACTGTGCTTAGTTGTTTGTATTGGGATAGTGTGCTGCTCTTCCTACATATGGATAGTTTTTCGTGGTCTTACTTAGCCAGTTGGACGTAATTTTTGAGACCACGACCGGCATTATTTAATGTCTGAATTGGTTGCCATGGCGCATCGAGTGACAGCCTGTTTTAGCAGCTCTCCTGCTAAAAAAATCCCTAACGGGATTAATACAAGTTTAACTATCTATCTATCTAAATCGATGTTGTAAAGAAGCTGGTTAGGAAAGGGATGACATTAACAAGCCACACATTAATCTATCACTGTCTAATCTATTTGCATCAGACCATTGTTCAAAACCGTGCCAGCAATAGCCTATATGAGCAAATCTGACGTGAAAAGATTTTTATTATAGACGAAAATTTCAAAACGGTAACTTAACACAAACGAGGGTTATGGCGAAGTGCGCGATTTTAACTAGTCCTGTTTGAGTGCTGTGGTAACACTGATTTCAGGTGGTAGAGAAGTCGTTCAGCAATCGGAAGATTGCTAGTTGGATCTCGACTTCTGTCTTCTGTCATTTTATGCGCATGCTCCATTACATCTTTACAGTGGGTTCAACCACTCCACCCCAGCGTTTCTGTGTGGACATAGCCTAAGGCAACAGGGGCAAGGGAAATTCCCCTTTGAACAGGAAGAAACCTTGAGCAGAACCTCAGCTCAAGTGGGCGCATGTGCTTGGGGACAGCTGGGGAGAAAGATAGGAAAAGAGAGGGGGAGGGGGCAGAAGGGAAGGGAGGAGAGGAGAGGAGAGAATCTGAGTTATCAATTAATCTGACGAAGGGTGGGGGAATTACACTGAACTGTAATCATACCCCCCCTCCCCCAGCCCTGCACACTACCCCCTACCTCCCCTCCCTTGCTTTCTTTTTCTCTGTTATGCAAAGGCAGCTCTAAGTTGTTTGCGTATTTCTGTCAATTACTGTACTACCTTTCAGTTTTCTATCCTCCTATCACTCCTCCCCTTGTCTCTCTTCCATTTCCCTCTGCCCTGCCACAGGAGCCTGAGGCGGCAGCTCCCACACAGGTGCTTTCAGTGCTGTGGAGAGACTGAGGGTAGAATGCAGTGCTTTGAAGATCCACTGGGTATTCTCTTTCTCTCAGTCTCTCTTCAGTTTTTTAGGCTTTTCATTCTCCCTCTGTCCATTTCTCTATCACACTCCATCTGTCTCCATCTAGCTCTCTCTCTCCCACTGCCTCAACCCACACTCTCTCTCCAAATGTCTCTTTATCAAAATCTCTCCCTAATCCATGTCTCTCTCCCTCTCTATTTTTCTCCCCTCTTTACCTAACCCCTCTCTCTCTTGACCTACCTCTCTCTTTACCACCCCACCCCCCCCTCTCTCTCCCTATCCCCCCTCTCTCTCGACCAATCCCCTCCTCTTTCTCCCTCTTCTTCTGTGTGGTAAACACTGGTCCCTGTAATCTGCGGCCCTGGCACCACCGCGGCACATTGAGATGAGCGTCACGATTCCGCCAGACTCCCTCTCTCCGCTCGCCTGAGCAGGTGCAGCTTGCAGCGAAAGCAAAGATACCCTGACTGATCGCCCGTCCCTTATCCTCACCGTCTGCCCCATTTCATGTATCTGCCCCCCCATCTCAGCCACTCACATCGCCCATTTCACACCTGCATTCAAATGCAAGCAGAGTACCCCCTCCCCCCACCTGCCTTCCCTCCTCATGGAAGCACAACGCCACTACCTCGCTGGCGGTGGATTCACAAGCAGTCGAAATGTGCTGTCAGCGATCATTTTAAAAAGCCTGGCGAGCACCACAAAGGGCCAGTATAAAAAGCACCACATCTCTGCGCTGTCTATTTTTAGCCTCAGAGGCTCCACTGTTTCACGCACAGCCGATATCAATCATCCTGCGATCACATTTAGCAATCTGACCGCCAGGATTACAGCATTTACCATGAGTAGACAAGCGCAGCAGGCTGTTTGATAATGCATCTTTAATTGCGTTAGACTAGGCTCACCTCCAGCATAACAAGCCTCTGCCTCTCCCTCAACTGGACATAAATCACCCTCAGAGATTCCATTTAAGAAATCGAATTAATAGGAATGTAACACGTGCTATTAAAAGGCTACTGTGGCGTACTTGCTGATAATGAAAGCCCTAATTGCACCAAGCTGTGCTCGCTCAAAGAGATCGAAAGTTAGTGTGGCTTCCTTTAACAGATCCCTCACGGCAGGGCTTACAGGATCAATAGAAACGAGTCTTTAAAAGCGCGCCCCTTCAGCGGCACTTGCACTGGAGAAGACCTTAACACCCTAACGAGCGGCAGACAGCTTCCACTCACAGCAGTGCGACACTGGGGAGGAATGCAGGCTCAGGTCAGGCCGAGGGAGGATTGGGAGGGAGGGGTCTCCTGCTCCCTCTGCTGCACAGCTGGACAAGAGATGAGCAACTGCTCCTCTCCTCTCTGGCAGCACAACGGCCAGCATGAGGGCAAATGTGGAAATGGGTCGGTGACAGATTTCGGATTGTTGGAGTGGGGTGTGTTACTGGCACCTGGTTGGCTCACGCTGGACACCAGCAGATATTCTCTGTCCGTCCGGTCACAGGCGCTCACTTAGCCACAGATCCCAGCACACTAATGAACACAAATGGTGCACACGAATAGAAAGTCAAAGACTGACAAGAGTGGAAAGGGATACCAAGACACACAGAACGAGACAAGCCGATGACATAGAAGGTGAAAAGAAGGTTGAATGCGCAGCAAAAAGAAAACTGTGGGATTCAAAATGATGATGGGGGCTGCAGCAGGTCAGTGTTGTGGGATGTTTACTGACCATCAGTGTGCCGAGATCACTCACTGGATGCCCACCAGGCTTGGGGAGTAACGGAATACATCGAATGGCGTTACGTAATTAGGATACAAAAAAAGGTAACTGTATTCCGGTACAGTTACAGAAAAAAAATAAACATTTAGATTACAGATACTTTTAGCAAAAATTGGGACTTCATGGAGATCATTTCCAAACACTGTTACTTAAGAATATATGAATCAAGTGCCTTGTATTAATATATTCCTTGTATGAATCATGTGCTTATGAAAGCAGGAACATGGCTTTTCTGTGTTTCTGTGTGCGTGTGTGTAACTAAGATGATTAGGTGCCACTTAGTCTGCATATGTACAAGAGCATGTTTAGACCAGAAGTGATAAGAAGGGACGAACTGTGCTTCTTCTAATCTTGTGCAAAAATCATCCTTTCCTCGAGCGTCAGAAATCCACCACGTGGTTATCCCTACTGAACGCTAAACTTCTGTCTATAAAAACCTTGTGCGATGTGTTTATCATTGCTTCACTTTCAGCCTTGTGCTGGGAGTGAGCCCGATTGCAATTGTTGTTTGTCTAATAAATATACTTATATGCAGCTCCGGAGTCCTGAGGTAACTAGGGTGAATTTTCACCTATCAGGACTACTAACAGGATTACACATTTAAAATAGATTTTAACATGCAGAACATTATACTATCATCCACATGCGCACTTGACAACACGTCACGAGAAGACAACAAATAAAACAACAAGTCCATATGATGACCTCAAGTTCAGAAAATGCTTTCCCTGGCTAGAAATATCGACACTATTTTGTCCTAAAAGCTGAAAGTGGGAAGAACATAACAGTGCAGTGCACCTTATAGCTCCCCGCGGTGAAAATACTGTAAAATCCAAGGACTCCACGTCAAATTTAATTAAGCAAGACCAACACTGCTAACGTCTACACAGATCCAGTTAGCTAAGATTAAAGTTGGTTAGCTAACCTGTTAGTATTGCTTGCCTACTAATGTAATGAAAAAGTGGGACTTTGATAACTGGGATGATTGTGTGTGGATAAAACACAAGGCCCTGACTGAAATATGTTTGTGGCATTTTAATTGAAGTTTCAGTGTGAAGTGTGAGTAACATCTGTTTATTAACAAAGCAAGTTTGGCTACGGACTATCACTTATACAACATTCAAACAGCATATTTGAACTATACTACTATACTATACTACTCTGTAGGTCCGCCCTATATTTTAATTTGGAACCCGTAGGCCTACTGTCAGTATTTACTTTAAGGGTTTCTTCTGTTTGACAGTTCAGAAAGACACTTGATTCATTACAAATACTGTGGATGTTCTAAATCTGTGTTGTAACCTAAAAAGAACAATTTTTCTTTCTTGTAAAAGAAGCTGATTTGATTTTTTATTAGCCTTTGCTTTGTAAACTGCGGTGTAAACTTTCATGTGTGGGCAAGTGAAAATGAATGGTAGTGGAAACCTGGAGTGTAAATGTGGCCTTTCAAAACCGCTTTCCTTTTTTGCAAACAGCAATGAAAGACAATCAGAGGCATGTGGGGAGATGTGATCTGAGCCAAAACTTTGTGATCTGGGCCAAAACGTTGATTGAGGCACATGATAAACCACATTCTCTGACTGTCAAGTCCCGTCCTGTTCCCTAAATTATGTTTCCCCTGTGTTGTCATTATTATTTCTGTTCTGTGTGAAATCTGTTTGCTTGTTTATGGACTGCCTACCCGTGTACCGAACTCTATTAGTAAAAGTTGTTGATTGCACTTACCCCTGTCTCAGAGTTGCGCTATTGAATCCTCAAACACTACTGCATCCATTACACTGACAATTGCTGAAAAAGTGCCATATTTCTTTAACAGTCTACAGCCGAGGAATAGTTTCCACTTCAGCAAAAGGTTTACACAGAAGTTACAAACCCAAGTAAAAACAATCTAGTTGACACAACTGAGTGTTTCTTTAGCTGACAGCATTCAACAGTAGATGCACATTGCCGCTAAACGTCCAAGGCTTTAAACAACACTGTCAGGCCTGCCTATGAATATTTAATTACGCACTACACATTAAAGTGAGAATTTCATTCCCAAGACCAAGCCTTTGTCACTTATCAGCCTGTGTGTGTGTGTGTGTGTGTGTGTGTAAGGTTGTGTGTGTCAAAGCTGAATCAATAAATATAATGGTTCCACCTGCTGCAGGATAGATCGGATTAACATTTATGAGAGCCATAGACAACAAAGCAAAGCACTACTGTCAGCATCCCAGTAGATCCTTCCTTGTCCCCACAAAAAGCATCATCCAAACTTCTCCAGCTTAGTGGAAAAAAATTAACACACATCCAATTACGCTAATAACTGCTCTCCAATCTACTGGGCTGGGTGTGAGATTTAAGTGAACGACAGCCAAATAGACCTGTTCATTTTTGCACTGTCTTCACTATTTCTCTCCAAAATATAATGGCTTTCGATCCGTAATGGATGAGAACCCTTCAACTTTGCCCTCAGGTCCTACATTCACGCATGGTGAGTGAATGAGTGAGAGAACCCCACCTTCATTAAGAATACGTAAGCCCTTTATAAATAGCAGTCCTTAGCATCGGTCCTTAATGTCTGCTTGTGGTCTGCCCATACCCCACTGATGATGTTTGGATATGCTGCTGTCACCCAGCGGGACACTCCTCCTGAGCGCACCGATAGAGGCTTTGATCCGTGCTGCAGTCACAATTTCCACGTAGCCTCACACTGTCATGGAGGAGACCTGCACACTGTGACCGGCATCTGTTCCTGCACGAGCCTCATGGCACACACTTAGAACCACAAGGTCAAGCGCAGGCCGCGCTCCGCTCTGTACATCACTACAAAGGTGCAGTGCAGACAGGTAGGATTGTTTTCCTTTGGAGAAAATGCTGGCGTACTTGTGCAGACATCCAGAGTCATTTTGTTTAAGAAAGGGCAGTCGTAATACTTGGAGAAGATATTTGATTTCAAATGTCATTTGAATGCCATGGAAAAAAAACACAATCCCCTTCAATACACTTACAGGTTCCTGCACACATACAGAGAGAGAGAGAGAGAGAGAGAGAGAGAGAGAGAGAGAGAGAGAAAAGATTCATAAACACAGAGAGAGAGAGGGAGAGAGAGAGAAGGAAAGAAAGAAAGGGAGAACTTACACGCTTACCCTGGCATTTCAATATGTTTCCCTTTATTGTGCATCCGTTCACGTGCATGACTCATGACTCATACAGGTATCCAGACTTAAGCTGCCATCTGCTCCATCAGGAACAGCCTTTGCCACCTAAATCTAAAAGGGCTGACCCTGACATCTGCTTCACTGCAGTGCGCATCAACCCCCTTACATGCATACAACCCATCCACAGGAACTGTAGTTTAATGTCAGCTTGTGAGACACTGGTAAAGTAGCTTACATAAAGGTGGAAAGGGAGAAATGTACTCATATGCTAGTTACAATTACTTATTTCTAGTGCTGTTTAACGAAAACACTGCAGAAATACACTTTTTTGAGGTCTATTGTAGTAACACAGACTGATCATGTTTTACGGCACAAAATCTTATAATAGCTCAGTTCTTCAGTTGGAGCACTTCTCTGAGGCAAGGGGCTTAGTGCTTTCAATTTCATTCCATAACATTTGTTTCACTGACAAGTGGTAAAAAATGGTCTAGTTCTAGTTCCACTGTGAACAAGCATAAACAGAACTCCCCCTCAAGCGAGTAGAATTTATGATATGCTAACGACTTGCCATAACCAAAATGACAGAATGAAAAAATACAATCAGCACAGAAACTGTGCTATCACAAACCTCCTGAAACATTCCTGAATCGATTGATCCCACACCTTTTGAAAAACGCAAATTCTACAAATATTGTCAGTGTCAAAGAATATAAACATAAGTGCTTTGTGATGACTACTATGCTTACTGTGTCATCTCCAATGTGACTACTTTACTCAAGCCAATGTTTTGCTGTGATGATTATTCAACATGTCATTCCAGACACCCAAACATAGGCCCCGAGGGATGTGTGTACTGTAAATGTGCATAGTATTATTTAGTGTGACTAATCTAGTTGCTTGCCCAAGTCTCCATCCACCCTCACCACAAAACAAATCTATACTGCAGAGGTGATCAAGATAGATGCAGGTGGACCTCGCCATAAGGTTAGAAGACTTAGAGTATAGAGTATAGAAATCTAAGCGTGTGTCAGTACCTTTTCAGAAACTGTTAAAAAGGTACTATAACTTACATTTTAACAGTTTTTCACCATATTTTCAGAACACACCAGAAACATTTAGCAACCCATACTGTACCACTGAATGAAGGTACTGCATTTTCACAGATTCATTTCAGTACCACGGACAACTCTCCATTGTATCTGCATATTTACAACTTACGTCAATGACATGAGTGGATTTATTGGCTAAATAAGGCACACAAAGCCTCACAGTGGCTCTCCACACTGAAAACCAGTCACAGTCAAATCACTCTGATCTGTGATTTCCTATACACCAACCTGAAGCAAAACCCTATAGTGCACTGCATGCGCAGTCACACATTTATTTGTGCGCTGCTTCGAAAATTTGGAGAGTTTGTGGGCTAAAGCCGTGAATTCTTCAACGTGGTGAATATTACAAAAAGACTTGTATTGCTGGAAAAACATGTGTTTTGAAGACCATGTGCATCCAAGAGACGTAAACGTGAGTGTTGAACTAATTTAAATATTTAAATAATTGTCATATATTCCTCAGCTGTGTATCTAACAACTGAAATAACAAAACATTGTAAAAGAGAAGTTGTTATAAAAATCTCTCTAAAAACACACAGCAATTCAGCCAAATGTACAGACTTCCATACAAATGACGGAAAGGATTTTCAGTGGCACCCTGTAATGAAGTAGAAGAGCACAGAGTGATTGATAAGGCCATCGATCTGCAAGCTGATCGATCCCCGTCAGAGTGAAGGATTTAGGGAGACAGCACGCCTGGAGACAGCACGCCTGGAGACACACCAGCCACCATTTTATATATAACATCTATTGATCTTCACACCAATAAGGTAAACCAGGGGCTAGAAAAATGTCACTCATTCATGTCCAGACTGAAATCCACATTGCACTGTGAACAGTCTTGCTGTATTATGCAGGTACTTCCTGATTTCTGCCTGTTGTTGGGCCATTCTCTACACACAGCCAGAATGCTCACATATGAACTGCAGCATTACACACACTGATATGTAAACTGCAGCATTACACACACTGATATGTAAACTGCAGCATTACACACACTGATATGTAAAGTGAGTGGCCCTGCACACCTGCCTTACACACAAGAACAAATCACATGAAAGGCCATGAAGTCTTTCATAGGATAATACAAATAAATCATCCACATAAAGCAAGCACACTATCGAGACGAGGTTTTCTCATTCAACAAATGTAACTGTTTTGAGAAACCGTGGAAAATAATAGCCTCAGTGTACAGAGTGTAAAGGGTACTATCAGACTGCTTTGCTGGCTTGGGTCCAAAAATAACATTTCAGCAATGTCAAGCACATCTGGGTCTCTAATGTCCGACACATGTTGCACTGTGAACAGCAGAGTATCTTTTTTTTGTTTTCAGAAATTGGATTGAGTGTTGTTAACTAAACTTAAAAATAAAATGACAGGCTCTACAATGTGTTTGTACATCAATGAGAAACATCTCTGGTTATTTGAAACACATATCTTTTGTAAGTTAGTGTTTTAAATCCAATCATATATTGCGCCAGATTTTGTGTAATTGCTGAATAGCATTAGGGATCGAAATCGAATTGCATTGTCGAAACCCCTAAGATTTCCACCCCAATCCCTCCATCTCACTCTCCATGTATGTCTATGAAGATATTCCTGGGAAGTGCTTCAGGGTACAGCTGTCAATCCCACAGTGACAGAAATGGAAAAACTGGTGCATGAGTCCATTAATATTCAGAAAGGATTCCACATTTAGTCCATGTGTAGAGAACCAAAGGAAAAAAGGAGGGGTGGTAGTGCAGGAGTGTATGTGTGTGCCACCACTGCTAATACTCTTTTCACTTGCTTGTGATGAAAGTAACCACTAACACAGGTCTTTCTCATTTCACTCTTTTAAAATTATTTCTCCATAGCACGCAATACAACCTCATACACCTTTTTAATATCGCCAGGCTTTACATTCGGCTAACTATCGTAAAATATCTTCTCTCACTGAATGCACCTAATGGTCACGACTGAGTGCGGTATTGGCTTTAGTGCACATCTACTAACAAATAAGCAGCTTTAGATGTATCCCCTTGTTGAATTAAATAGCCCAACGCCTCGTGAAAGAGTGGGCAGCACAGTCGTTGTAATAACACGTCAAATATGCAATGCGTACCGTTTTCCAGAGCCACTGTGTATGAAATTATGTCTACAAACAGTTGGAATCATTCTATCATTCGCTGTAAGTTGGTCACGTAGCTCTACTCGCTTCTTTTCGGAACACTCACCAAAGTTTGCTGATATTGTAGCACACGATGCTCAGCTGGTTCCCGAACCATAACCTCGATGATTATGTCAATGCCGGACTGCTAAATATGACATTTAGCACTTTAGACTAAAGCGGTACATTACATGCGTACGTCGTGTGTATTTTACTTCAATCCGATAACATGGTTACAGTTTGGGCTTAGACTTACTGTTGGCGTAACAGGTACTAGGAATCAAATGCCACGGATGATTTTGTAGCTCGTCGGTAGAGCCCATGGTTTGTGGGGGTGGCGGAGCTGAGCAGAATGTTAGATTGCCATTTTTCTAGCTGGGCAGCAGCTATACGCTTTGAGTTACCACAGTGATATTTGCCCTCAGTTGTAGAGTGGAAGGTGACTCACTACACTACGTGACTCACTATTAGTCTGAGTAAGCTATTTGTTTGAAGCAGACTGTGAAGGATCATCAACGCCAACGTGCTGTTGCTTATTTCTTTAACTCCCTGCACTACTTCAAATAATAGTCTAAAATTATCAGAGCAGTTGACAAGATAGATGTTTTTTCTGTGTATGTGACATGTGTTTCTGTATTTCTATTAACCCTCTGAATTTGAAAGAATAAGTAAACAAGTTTGACTCACTGTACAATGTATTTGCATAGAAATGTTCAAAAATGTCAGGTAACTGATTGCATTTGCCTATCCATTGACTTTTCACTCCGATCTTTACAAACGCCTCATCTTCACTGTGGCAAGATATGGATTATGAAATTAAATCTGATCAGGATCTGTTAGGCATTAAGTCAGTCTCTTTAGCCTGAAGTTATAGGGGAAACCAGGTACAGTTGTAACATACATATTTTGTTCACTCATTCAGGTACACTATATAGGTAAAGATACAAAAAATAGCACGAGTTTTACATTTTAGATCAATACAAAAAACGTATACCAAACAGAAGCAGAACAATCACCCCCCTACCCCAAAGGCGACCCCCTTACCAACCCGAGTCCCTGATCTCTCTCCCTCTATAAAGAAAAAACCAATACAGGTATACCAATATAATGTACAGATGTGATTACATTCAGTTAAATATATTAATGCTGGACTCTTTCTTTAACCAAAGTGTAAGCTGCGTCCCATGCACATAACATTTTCTGACTAGCTCCATGGACACGGCCCACAGATCTCTCCATCATACTTCAGACTCATACATCATTTACTTCTATCACTTAAAGTGGAGCATATATGTCTCCAAAAGGCAAACACATGATTAGGGCTTTCCAAAAACATATGTAAGAAAGACCCAGGTCACAATTAGGAGATGTGATGATTTTCATCACACGACGTTTTCTAGGAGTAAGATACATCCTGTGTATCTGGTTTTTGGAGGTATCATGAAGATTCTCCCATACTGTGTTGTAACATGCCAGTTTGAAGGAGTAAAGTAACAATGTATGGCAACAACCATGCATTATTCAAATCAACAATAACGGTTTTTCTGTAAGTTGTAGTCTGTGCTGTAAAGTGCACAGCGTTTGTTTTGAAAATACCAGAGAGTTGCTTACAAACTAAGGGTGTCACATTTCTGCAAAAGTCGCTATCTTATTTCACTTGCTAGCTACGCTTGCTGGGCACAACCAATTGTAATGCATGTTACAATTGTCCCCCCCACCATCCTCTCCTAATATTTGATGAGATAATTGAAATATAACACATTATATGCAGCTAATACTTATACTACCATCTAGTTTGGAAATCACTGATCACAACCACCTGTTACTTGTGTTCCTGACAAAACGCATCTGAAAGCTGAAAGTCTGAATATAGCATGCTGATGCCATCACATACGTCAGACACAAGCTGAGAAATGAAGCAAGTTACAACTGTCCCTGTGTTACAACTGTCCCTGGTCTCCCCTAAGTGGCTTGGTACAAACCATCCTACGTCGGAAATAGGAGGGATGTTGGCCTTGAGTTCTCAAGGGGTTTCTGTCAGTTGGACAGCATAGGTAGAGTCAGTGTGTCATCCAGTTCTAGAATGCTCTGTCTTTGCAATGCAGCAACCCATTGCTCCACAGGCAGAAGAGCACTGGCTCTACAGCTGACTGGAGTATTATTTTCCCTTTCTCTTCAAGGTCGCCAGGGCCTGGGTCAATTGTTAGGTATTGGGTCAATTGTTATCAATTAGTGGCTCAATGTTAGTGTCCTGATGAATGTGAGGGCGCTAGTTCTTCTTGGACAAATGTATCTAACTCCCCGTTAATAATGATGGTTACGGTTTCAGTGTATTTACATTTGACTGGAAAAGGCAAAGCTGCAACCCTATGGAAGGTCTTCCTTTACCACATTATTTTTTACCATAGTGTTTATTTACAGAGATGGATGGTGGGGGTGTTGAATTATGTGTTCATGAGGAGGGGACCTGCAACACAGGAAGCCACTGTGCTACCAGATGATTCCAGAACCCTAAATTTGTTTCAATTTGGACATCCGGACAAAATGTATGAATTTTGAGTAGTGTACACTATTTGGCGAACTGAGTATCCTGCTAGCGCCTCTGTGATGTTTGATGATTTTGGGGAGCTTTTTGGAGACAATCATCAATCTCCCTTGCTGCCTATAGTCCTAGTAATAATCCCTCGTTCCATGTTGCAGTTTTTTTCATGCAGGAGCTGTAGGTGTAAAATGACGTCAGTAAATAATGCCATGAAAGCTGTTTCTAAGTTAACTGCCCTTTAATCACTCAAATTCATAACAGGAGTCTCCAATAAAGGAGTTAAATTCAGTATCCAGGTTTAAGTGTAATACAACTGCTTGTACAATGAGAGGGTGCTCTATGTTAAAGTTGCCACTGTGACCTGTTAGGTAAGTGCTCTCTTTAAAATGTACTTTGCACATTCTGCGCCCGTCAGAGAGAATTCTAGATGTAGGGTCAGTGGTCATGCTGGGCGTCTGGGTATGGCTAGAGTCTCGGACTATAGCTAGATATTTTGTCTTGCAACTGGCCTTTAAGAATTGAACATCATACCTCTCATACTGTTGTTTTCCTCACTTCCTAATACGGTTTGTTTCTGAATTTGTATCTGCTAAGCACAACTGTTAGGTAAATGATTTATGCCTTTGTGATAGTATAATTGTGAGAACACTCAAGGTCAGCCTTTGAGAAAGGTCTTAACGAGAGACTGGGCGTCACCTCTGCTCTTGACTGCCTGATGTTTCCAGAACTTAATCTAGGGACTGTACAGTTTACTGTATGTAGTTATATTTGTTTTGTAACTCAATAAATACTTTCAAGATCCTGCTTCAACAACACTTAAAAATTATTGTTTTTACTCCATCAGCATTTTTACCACTTTATTACTCTACATTGATTTTCAGTGTAGTTTAGCTCAGTTAAGAAACACAACGCAATAGAAATTAACATCGGGGGAAAAGTCTGTAGCACTATGTAATATTTATAATATTAATGGATGCTGTGCTGCCCACTAGCCCTGTGTTTAAAGATGTATGTTTTATCAGTGTAATTGAAACATATAAGACGGTGGACCTGAACTGTGTTTAACTGCCTTAAACAAAGTCATGCCTTTGAATTTGGGATTCATCCATAGCTCCTATGCTTTCTAACTCTATTTGTATTTCACAGCAAGAGACCTAGTCAGGGGTCAATTGGTCTGGCGACAAGTACACAATGCCAGAAAGTGAATTTTATTGTGAACTATACCTTTATGTGAAGAGGACATAGGAGCTATGGATGAATCCCAAATTCAAAGGCATGACTTTGTTTAAGGCAGTTTAACACAGTTCAGGTCCACCTTCTTATATGTTTCAATTACACTGATAAAACATACATATTTAAACACAGGGCTAGTGGGCAGTACAGCATCCATTAATATTATAAATATTACATAGTGCTACAGTAAATACTAAATATAGGCAAGCGGAGGCTGCATGTGCTTCTCAGTGTCTGTTTCACCCTCATCCTCTGGGCATCTGCTGCTTACACACTATGCTGGATGAAAGACAGAATTCCCTTGGGTATCAAAGCCTTCAACAGGCTGTCAAACTAATTTCCCTATAGAGCCGCAGCCTGTGATAGGCCATCATGTGGCATAGTAACAGGTCTGGAGCCAGCTCAGGGACCAGGAAGAGCCTTGACTTCAATGAGGTATGTTTGTTACACAAAGACCTTCACACTCACACATACAAAGTTTCAGTTTGGATGCACTCTCTCACACAAACCAGCCAGGCCATTTTAAATTTTTACATTCCATCAATTATAATTGTGCTTATCAGAAAATATTGTTTGTGTATGTACTGTATTGCTATGATCTTAAATAATTTTATGAATGAACCTGTGAACCAGTTCATTTATCAAACACAGCATTCATTAATACAAATATATTTCTGTGCTTATTCTGTACATCTGCTTCATGCTTTCCTTGTGGTATATTTCCCAAGATCCCAGAAAGACTGATCTAGAATGTTTCCATCCAGTAACCTGCCATTAGGACCAGTTCTTACATTACTCCGGAATGGATATAGGTGATTCAGTACCCTGATATACCGTGTGAACTAAAATCAAGTCTTGCTGAACTAATGAGTCAGTGGTCAAATAATTACACTTTATCCAAGCTGCCAGAGGTATCCTAGGGAAAGGAGGTATGCAACACCTTTTACTTTACCGTGGCAGTGAAACTGGGTGCTCTGGAGCCGAAAGCGCTAGCATACTGACCCATTTCGCTTCCTCTCCAATCTTTAAACTTCCCTTTAAACTAATTCACTATACACAAGGAAGCATAGAAACCTATAGACTAGCCTATTCTCCTTCAACTCTGACATGGATTCATGGTGGCCTCACACGTTGAAGGAGAGTAGGCTAGTCTATAGGTTTCTATGCTTTCTTGTGTATAGTGAAATATCACTGTAGACGAGACTTTGAGAGGTCCTTGGGGGGGGGGGATTTAGTGACTGCAATATGTACATTAGCCTTTTCTGCAAAGTTTGTTTTCAATAGATTGACGGAAACCATAAAATTACTCCTAACCATAGAAATTTAGGTCTAATTGTTGACAAGTCAGATGAAATTTTGGCGCAGACTCGAATCCCCGCGTGAGCATCATAATGTCCTTGAGCAACCAAGACAACCAGGATCACCAAGTGCGCACCCTTGTGACATAAAATGTATAGCTTATTTAGGCTAATTGCGAATACCGTTGTCTTACATGCACCTGACAGCAATAAAACTCGCTCGTTAAGTGTCTGAAAGACGTGTGGTGCAGAAACAGGTTGCAATTTGCTCCTCGATGTAGGCTACTCACATTTCTCCGGCTTGGGATTCCTAAATGGTTCAGATCTCCTCAAAAGGCAACAATCCAAACGTCACCTACGTGGCTCCATTTAGCGAGAAAGAGGCATAAATTATTTCCACATATTCTTTCAAGCTGCTAGTAACGGCTGAGAACTTTAACACTGCTTGTAACCGACTGGGTCCTAAAGACAGGTTACTCCGTTCAGCTTAATTGTTGAATGTCTGACGCCCTGTTGCTGATGACTCGACTCCTGCGTTGCTAAATCTAGTCTATTCACTGAAACCAAAAAGTTCCCAAAAATGCAACGAATGCTTAACTGCGCAAAAAACAACATGCTACAGCAGGTCCACACAGCAGCAACACCCCTTCTTAAGGCATGTTGCTCTTTCTCTGAAATAATGAACCGAATCTACACTGCCCGAAGCTCGAGTGGTGGCTGAGCAACGATTCTGTGATGCAATGCGGGTTCCGTCACAGCCTTTAGTTCTTCGTCCACTCCAGCTCCCCACAGAAACTCCAGACGCGCTTGATCTCACCAACATGCGGTGGCGCATTTTGTCTCAATTAGCTCACACGACCTTCGGAAGAGTAGGAGATATGCAAACGCAGTGTATGTCAAAGCATGTTAGATGATCACACAATGTCTCTTCATACCTAATGTTCTGATGCACAAATAGATGCTTAATAGATGCTTAACCGCTTCAGTTCGTTTTTTGATTCTTGAGGCTGGTTGAGATTGGTTACAAATAACATAGGCTATGCGCGTCTAGTGCCCACGGTCATGTATTATGCATGCTAATGCGATCTTGTGTCAGTGATGAGAATTGACAGTGCTGCCACAACTGTCGATGTATTCGTTTGTGGGAGTGGCGTTTCCTACGCCCTTATTAGTGAATACATGTATTGTAGAATGCATATTATTATGTATATGTATAGCAGTAAGCTTTGCATGTCCAAGTGAGAAATGTTTTGGAGAGGAATCAGGCCACCCCCTGAATCTTAGAATGCTTTCATACATATGTGTTATGATCAAATATCCTTGGAATAGCGAGTTGCTGTCATTTTTCCAGTGAATAACATTTCATGAGATAGTGGGGAGCCTTATTATCCACCGGTATGCGCTCACCTTGGCCGGTGGTCTAGTAACGTTAGAACTGGATGGTGTCGGATAGCTTACTCAACAAGGTATACAACAGGTGTCTGGTAAAAATGACTGCATATTGTAGCTATTCGGGCGCAGAACATCTCAGTTTACCGGGCCATGGGTGAACTAGTGCCTTTTGAAAAGACATAGGCCTACCAAAACTTGAACCTGTTTGTCCTGATGACATGTGCAAGGCTTAACGGGACTGCAGGGTCAGACCTAAATGAGATAAAACAGTTGGTGGGCAAGGTCTATTCTAAGGCAAATAAAATGTCGATGGGATTTAGTCACTTCTCGTAAATATTTACTCAGTTAAATTGTACCATGTCCAATCACAGATCATATCGTCGACAAAAAGTCAAACACGACCTTTAAGAGCCCTACTTCATAGTTCAAAAACTTAGTTTAGACCACCTTGTCTTCTATGTCTGGTAGCATAAGTAGACTACTCTTAGCGAAGAAGCGTTCGCTTTTTTCCCCCGAATATAAACGAGCCACATCAGATAGCTTTAAGTAGGCTACATAGAGGTACATCCTATAGTCCGATGTAATGTCAAGGTTCCGTCTAGTTGCCCCGCGTGTTTAGTTCTCAGGGGAGGAGTTTCGTGAGTGGACTCAAAAAAAATTGCTTACAGCAACGGGCAAGTTGAAGTTGAATTCGATCTCCTACTAACTACTACAGCTGGGACCAGAATGACAGTCATTATGCAATCTATTTTTCGGAAGAGATTAAGGCAATATACGCATGTTTGAACAGATCTCATGGGACCCAGTCGCTCGCTTCATGCAGCGAGGGGGGTATGGCTGTAACCAGTGAGTATTAACTGTTAATCTATATGCCATATGTATTTCTTCAGATATACAAAATGTATCAATATCTATGTCTAGGAAAATGTTTAGTTTGACAAACAAAATAGACCCATAAACCAATTCTAGAATACTAACCGGCCTTTTCAGAAAATCCTCTTCAAAGCTTAGAACTGTCGAAGTTGTTCAAACATAGAGAAAATGTTGCTAACAATGCGTGTTCACCAGGATTCTTGCTCCCGTCGCTGTTCTTGATCGCATCAACAGCATGTGACAGTCGCACCAGTGATTTTCTCTGCATATCGAAGGCAAGCCGTGCGATGAACAAAGTTAAGAATGATTTGAGGGGGGAAATGGTGAGGTCAATTTAGCTGTCACTACTCGTTAAATTATCTAAAACATGTCTGTTTAATATTAAGACAATGGTAGGGGGATGGAGAATCTGTATTTACTTTTCATGAACTGCTTGCGCTAACCTAAACGTTTAATTTGATTTTGGAACCCCTCCACTAATCAGATTTGTCAAGAGTCTATTTAGGCTACCGTTCTTTGTTAACTGATAGCTTGACACACGTGGACAGATAGGTAGATCCACACCTAGATGGATTGATAATAAGTTAGCCAGTTAGTTGCTATGTATATCCAGTTGGCTTATGCAATTTTAATATGCAGCCTACCACAACATATGTAACATAACAAATACATTCCTATCTTAGTAATAAATACAATCTAAAGTTTTATTTATAGTATATATGCTGTAGAGGACAAACATTTTATCAAAGTAATGTATTCAGTATCTGTATAATAACTGACTGAGGAACCATGCTTGAGTCATAGTTGTAGGGTGTAGGCTGTGACAGATCCATTGTTATTTGAGATTGTTGAACTGATTCGTGTTCATAGTATGACAGGTTGTGGGCGGGGTTTTGACTGTGTGAATTTGACTTCAAGTCTCTCAAGTGGATAATTCGGCATCTGCCATAATTTGGCCAATATCTGTCTGTCCCACACAGGTTAACTGCACTGACTTGAGGCCTTCTCTGATTCGGTTATCTCACACCATGTGGGACAAAGCAACATGGGAGAAGATTCAGGTACGTCAGTCTACAGCTGTTTTGTATGCAATGTTCACAGATGTTTTCATTCAGATGTGACCTACAGTACAATGAAAGTATGCAGTGCAGTTGTTCACTTCAGAATTTATAAATCTACCTCTTGCCAGATAACTATGGCTAGTGTCATGCTTTATGTCATGCCATGTCATGTGTCTGTGGAGCGGCCCAGTCGGGCAAGCACCACTCCAAAACTGGCACAAGAATACCTAACCCCATCACTCCACACACATGATTTTAGCCATAACCAAAAACACTGAACACTGTTGTCTGTCTGATCTCCAGTTTCAAGACAGAATGGCGGAAATCCTGCAGTCTCTGAGTAATCTGGTGCAGGATGTGAAGGCTGCCAGGGGGCTCACGCAATCTGGCTGTGGTTCCATCCTAGAGATATTGGAAAAAAACGCCATAAACTACCAGGTTATACTGACTCATCCCAGCATTACTGTAATGGTAGAACAACTACGTCCTGTAAGTCCATATAGCATATACTCGCATGTTAAACCTGACAACACCTGGAGTACAACTGACAACAGAATTAGAGAGATTGTTTTTGTATGTGTAATGCTTCATTTACAGAGAAGTCCACCATTTCCCAAAAAGAGTGCATGCACGTCAGTATCCCCTAAGTCTTATAATGACCATGATTTTGACCGCAAACAACTTCCCGGAAGTTGAAAACAGATATGAATACTTGTGAGACCAGTGACCAGTGAGACAGAACACATAGGGCAAGTAATTCTGCCAAGCTTGCTCAAGAATGCAAACTTCTTATCAAAATACTCAAGTAGCCTACCTCTGTTTATTACTGTCGTACTATATTTCATTTAGCCACTTTCTGTATACAGTTTGGAAAAATTGTTCATCTTGCCTGTCAGTTATGATATTTTTGGTCAGAGGTGTGTTGTCAAATTTTGTTATTATTTAAGTAGGCTCTCCTTTTTGAGGACCTCTTTCTCCACACATGGGTGACCCTGTCTCTCTGTGTCTCTGTATGTTTTTTTCAGAGGGAGGCCACAAGTCCACCCATAATCCAAAAGTACCCTTCTAAAGAGACTGGCGACCTTAAAGAGGTTCTGAACTACTTTCGCCAACTATTACGCATACTTGGATGGCTCATTATAGAACTAAATGTGAACTGTGGAACAGGAAACAAGCAGTGAAATGTAGGGAAGGACCCACCGTACAATGTTCTGGAGTTACTGCGCTCTCTGCTGGTCAGAACCTGAACTACAGTGACAGACCATGGCACCTTTTGAGGCGCAGGGACATTGCCGATGGAGAGAAATGGATGCAAATTCATTCTCAAATGTATTATGCACTACAAAATTACAAATGTATTCTTATGTGTAAATGTATGTGACATGACCACTTTCATGCCCCCTCCAATGAGATTACACTCCTCCAGGGCCTGGCTGAGACAGTCTAAGATGCAGTGCCTAGTTCCTGGCTGTTTTTATATTTGCCTTTTTGATGTTAATATTATATTTTGTATTGTATTCTGCTGATACTATAAGTAACTGTTGAACATCAAGTGGGGAAAGACTGATAATATTCAATATTGAATTGAACATAACATAAAAAAACAGCGCAATACGCAAAAACTATGGTCTACAATGAGATGCGTATAGGCCTGCGTATATCTTGAGCAATACCACCTGCATAAAATACATTTGCGGGATTTTGACGTCTTCAGTGCTCTTTTCCTCTGTGCAGCCATGCCATATAACAGATTGTAGCCAGAGTTCAATTCAATTCAATTCAATTCAATTCAATTCAATTTTATTTATATATAGCGCCATAACAATACAATTGTCTCTAGGCGCTTTACAGAGCCCAGAGCCTGAACCTCCTCAGTGCAAGCACAATGGCAACACGGGCAAGAAAAAACTCCCTGTTAGTCAGGAAGGAACCTTAAGCAGAACCACGGCACATAAGGGGGGACCCATCTGCTTGAGGTCGGCCGGGTGGAGATAGGAAGGGGGGATGGGGGGAGGGTTGACATGATACAAACAAGACCAGTTTAGTGGGTATACACTGTGCTCAAAGGTTTACTGTTACAGGGGTAAGGGGAGTAGGAACAGAGAAACATGTTGATGGTGGCAATAATATATATTGTATATAAATGCTAGCATAGGGTATGAGGTAGAGTAAGTGTACGGCAGTGCGGTGGCGGTGGGTGCAATTGGCCGAGGGTTTCTACGGGTAGACTGGGTGGAGAGACTACAGCAGCGCCCCATAGCGAAGATAGTCTGGATTAGGAGAGAAAGAAAAAGAACAGAGTGAGTGGGTAGAGTTTGGCTGTCCATATGCGTAGTTGAGTAGTGAGGGTGAAGAGCAATGTTTCCACTTCCATCAGCAATTGGAACATGCTACAAGGGAGAGAGAAAATTTTTGTTAGTAGACATTTATTGTGTATTATAGTTGTCATTCACCGGTGTCATTTGATTGTTTTTTGTCTTTTTGATTGTTCATTCAGAGCAAATGTATCACTAGAGTTCACTACAAGACCATTAGGCGGGTTTCTAATGCAATTTTGCGCTACTGCAACAATTTTACAAACATTTGTGTGGTTTACTAATGTTACATACTTGCCCTATCAAGGGTCAAACCTGAGGGGAAAAAACGTTGAATTTAGTTGAATGATATCCTTGGCATAATCTATTTAAAATATCAGCTGCTGAACAGAAGAAGTTCATGGTACTAGAACGCCCTTAAAGTAAAAAATGACTTAGTTAATTAAAGACCTATGTTACGCTCTAGTCTGGTCTATACAAACACATCTACAGGTTGGTGAAAATAAAAAATGTTGGGCCATTTGTCTGTAAAGCTTAATTTATGGTCGGCTTTTTACGCAGGCACGCAAGAGCCCCTTGCGTCGTTGCAAACACCCTCCGAGCACCTCTTGCGTGCAAGTTACCGAGAAATAGACACTGCAATGTAAAAACCCCGTTATTGTAACTGAAAAATGGGTCTGAAGGGATTTGCGAGGTGTCTGAGCCAGCTATCTAAACACTTTTCGCTCAGTATTCGTTCGTGCAATTGGCTGTCAACGGTCGATGCTGCTGATTGGCGGCTCCCTGGCATGTCCCGCCTCCTGCCAGTGGCATGTACTTCCTGATGCCACATGCCAGTTAAAGATTTAACTCCTACTGCAGACACCTCGCAAATCCCCTCAGACGTATTTTACTATAAATGTTCACGAGTCCGTCCATGCAACTGTGTGACACGCAATAACGCTGTCGTAGAAGCATATTTCAACCTATAGGGCGTATTCACGTGACGTCAGCATCTCGCGTGGCGCCATCTTGGGGTCCACTTATTAAATGTCAGAAGAAGTTGACCTAGCGTGTCCGCTGTCTGATTATGCGAGAGGCCTGCAACCTCATGTCCTTCTGCGTTACCAAAGAAAGTTTTTGTATTTTACATTTCAGGTTAACCTGGAGATAATGTCGTTGTTTGTAATTCTTGTTACCATAGTAACCTTTACTGTCCTTCCCCCTGTTTACAGTGCAAGGCTAAATAAAGTCATACAGTGCTGCAGGTGCCCCCCTCCCCACATACCTTGGAGTTGTGAGGTTTTGTTCCTGAAGACTGAGCACTACAAAAAACTCTACAGAAATGAAGGGTCAACATGTGCCCGTTCACCCCCATTCCATCACTATTTGGGGCAATGAATGATCTAAGTCATTTGGATAAAGATGGAAATAAATTCAAGATGCATTGCTACATTCACACTGTCACAATTTGTATGGTAGTATCTGCACTAAAACTTGATTTAGCACTATTCTGTACAGTATGAATATGAATTCAAAACAGTATATAAAATAAAAAACAGTATATTTATTACTATCCTTATATGTACAGTATGAATATGAAATCAAAACAGTATATTTATTACTATCCTTATATGTACAGTATGAATATGAAATCAAAACAGTATATTTATTACTATCCTTATCTGTACAGTATGAATATAAAATCAAAACAGTATATCAAAACAGTATATTTATTACTATCCTTATCTGTACAGTATGAATATGAATTCAAAACAGTATATCAAATAAAAAACAGTGTCCTTATCATGTAATGGTTGAGACATCTGCAATTCAAGTTAAGGGTACAACTGATGGGCACATGTTTGTTAACACAGCACATACTCTGATAATTCTGTCTACCATCGGTTCTGTGGAACCACCAGTAAGGCTGACATAATCAATCTCCAAGGTTTCCTGTAACATCTTGTACTTCTGTTTCAACTGTCCAATCACACGTTCAACATGTATCCTCACATTGGCAATTCCTCTTGTGTGCTCAATTTCAACTGGGTCAAGCTGTTTGCTACCACGAGTGAATGTAGGAATGGCCAGTTTCACTTGGCGTAGGGCAAGGCTCTCTTGAATTGTGAAACCACGATCAGCCATGACTAAGTTACCAGGTTTCAGTCTTTCCAACAGACCGCAGTTTGCTGTAAGGTGCTTGTCAGATGTACGTCCCCCCATGCCCTAGACACAAAACAGATGGATCCTTGTGGTGTGATAGCGATTAGTACTTTAACAGTGTTGTGGTGCTTGTAGTTGGAGAAGGTCTGCCCTCTTGCGAGCAGGTTGGAAGGCCTCTCGATGAACACTTCAAAACAATCAATTATTACAGTCACCTTACTACCAAATGAGTACTCAAAACATGCTGGCATTGTCCGAATGATCTCCTCTCGTTCAGGCCATTTGAGAAGGGGTGAGAGTCGTGCATCCATCACTATCATCCATGACCAGAAAATCCTTGAGACAGTAGGCTGACTGACATCAAATAGATATGCCAGATCTTGCTGAGGCACATTGAGCCTCAGTTTCATGAGAACCATCACAAACTCTTGAAATGGTGTTAAGGTTTTGGCCCTCCTTGACACATGGGCCTCAACAAAATTGAAAACTGTATTCAATGTATCAAAACTTGGCAAGCCTGTGTAAAATCGTACCTTGTCATCACTGTCATGACAGTTTGAAAAATACTCCTCAGTAAAAGACTGCATCTTGCTTTCCTTGAACAGATAGTTAAATTCGGATGTCTGGGAAGATTTGTCAGAAGTGCTTGTACCTGTGAGTTCCGTACAACTGGATGGAGTCTGGTTTTCTGGATGATGTGAAGTTGTCCATGTTTCTTTGGTACCAGTAGTAGCGTTGTCTTGTTCCTCAGGAGCAGCAAGAACTTTTGAAGCTACCACACACACGTTCATTCTCCAACTTCTCCGCTGTCAGATTCGCTCTACTTATGGCAGAAATCCATTGTCTGCGCCGAGTAGATGTTAGTCTATCCACATGTTCCCCCTGGTTAGTTATCACACGCGGGACGCGAAATAACCTAACCTTTTCGCGGTGTGTGTGCGCTTTACCCGTCCTAGTCCCACATCCAACAATGAGGCACAGTACCATAATTACAAGGCACTGAAATTGTGTCTCCTTCAGAATATGATGGTCAGAGCGGAATAAAACACAGCAAAACAATGCCGTACATGGACCCCAAGATGGCCGCCAAAGCTTGTTGTTATGGATAGGGGTCACGTGGGTGAATACGCCCTATAGTAACAAAGTTTGGGAGGTGCACGCCAGGCCATGGAGAGGTGCTCTGAGAGGGTTTGCAACGACGGAGAGGGCTCTGCGTGTCTCCGTATACGGATGACCATAAATAAGCCTAAAGGCCGAATTATGCTACTCCGTTTTCACGGAGACGGACACAGGGTATGCCTTCTCCGACGTGGAACACCCTCTCCGAGCACCTCGGAGAGCCCGACGTGCACCTCCTGATTTTTCTGACTATCCGTTGGAATGTCGGATAGCCTTCGGATACCCCTTGGCTGTGATTGGTCCGCTAAGGACATCATTTCCGGAATCTCACATTTGCTGTTTCATTCTCTATCTGTTCCTATTCTGTTATAGAGTGTGGATCGGCCCGAATTTTTCGAATTTTGCCCGAGCCCGACAGCCATTGAAATATTTTGTCCGAACCCGACCCGAGCCCAAAGGAGTCAATGTCTCAACTGTTTATACTACTGACACATTTACGTACGTTTTTTATGAATAGCCTGCCTTTATTAAACTCGAGCATCAACAGATAAATGCACTCGCTCACACAAACAAGCACCGTTAAACGCACAAGCGTGCACAAGAGGTAAATAAGCATATTGAAATAAAATTATTCACATTGCAACGGAATGAAATAGCCTACACATTACACACGGCAGGCATCTTCTACGCCTAAATAAAACTCACGTTACATGCTACACCAGAAGAGGCACAACAAACAAGTCTTACCATTGAAGATCTTTTTTTTTTCTTGAAAACTTTAAGTGCATGGCAACTTTTGTTATAAAACTATCTACATAGTCCAACCATCGAGGTTTAATCCATGTTGTTGTGGAAAAAGAAGATGGCATCAATCATATTTCATTAAAACTTCACACTTCTTACATTGGACATATCAAACAGCCTCATTAGAATCCGCATCGACTATGATGCAATCCGACAGAAATATCTCCATACAGTAAATTTCCCCTCGTTAAGTATCGTTTTAAACTCTCCAGATGACAGTTTCTTTTTAACTTCCTCCATGATGCCAGTTTGCCGCCTGTAATCGCGTTGTCACAGCTAGGACATAAACAAATTCCCGCCACAGGAAGAAGGCTGTTATCCTAAATGTGATTTATTTTATTTCTCAAAAACGAACTTCTGCACCATGTGAAGCAGACACGTTGACTTCACTACTTATTAAGATATTTTAAATATGGAATAATCAATGCCTTATCGCGCTGATGTGTCCGAGCCCGAGTATAATTTCTAAATGTTTGGCCAAACCCGACCCGCAGGCAATGATGAGCTATATGACCAGGCAAAACGTTTGTCTGACCGCTACTGCTTTAGAGCAGTCCGCACCCTCAATTTGCCGAAGATGCTGATTATGGATTATCACTCCGTGTGCACTGCCCTGCTATTGTTTCTGACAGTGGCAACAGCCGAGCAACCCTTTTCCAAATTGAAACTCATTAAGACCTACCTGAGGACCAGGAGAGGCTGAATGGTCTGGCTATCCTGTCTATTGAAAAAGCAAATCACGCATCACCACTTTAATGTTTGAAAGGCATCGTTTTGGGCTTGCAGGTGTGCTGTGC
This sequence comes from Clupea harengus, assembly GCF_900700415.2. Taxonomy (NCBI): domain Eukaryota; kingdom Metazoa; phylum Chordata; class Actinopteri; order Clupeiformes; family Clupeidae; genus Clupea; species Clupea harengus. Next base: position 22,594,290 of record NC_045173.1, on the reverse strand, counting down.
CTCTGGCTGTGCTCAGTCAACTTGTCGGTCTTGACGTTCAGATGTTGCGCCTAAACTAGCTATATCATATCGTCTCGTCACATGATCAAATAGAGACTTGACATTGGACAACAACATACATATTACCCAGCAATCATCATTGCAAATCTGAATATGACAAAAATACCAAAGAAAATAAGAACCTATTCATTTCATTGTAATCTTTTTTTATAGTTTCTATAGTGTATGTAAGATAAGCATATCATTTTGTTATAGATTGCTACTATTTTTCCCACAAATTATACCTAACATGATGGAGATAGGTTTGCCTTTTCAAGTGCATATATAGCATTAGACACTCTCTATAATGTAATGCTAAGTGCCCCCAATACCCACGGGCCCAGGTGCGATCGCACCTGCTGCACCCCCTAAAGTTATGGTAGGAGGTAAATAAACAATTGATGACTTCCACACTCAAAGACGTCATGAGGTATGCTTCTCTAAGACGAAAAACCGTTGCACCACCTACTGTTCTGGCGGTGAATTGTTTTCAGCACCCACAGCCTTCGGAGAACCATAAATGAAAAAAAGTCAGTCGAATCCGTCCATCCGTCCGACTGTCTAATTAAGACCTTTGTCAGGTTTTTAATGGCACATACGACACACTGTCCGTAACGGATTCGTAGTAGTATAATTCGGCCTTTAAATTGGGTTTAACGCATGACATATTAAAGTCCCTATTCATAACAGGTGCTCGACTCACACAGACGGAATACAGGGTGGGATATTTGTCGCGTTTTTGACTTTGTTTCCATTGCTCGTGTTTTAGTTAACAATTTTAAATTGCGCATTAAGGCGGTTAATGCCCCTGCTGACTCGAATCACATATTCCAACATCAAAAAGTGCTTTCCTTTTTTTTGAGGCAATATGTCTCTTGCCGTTCTGTGTCAGTCACCTTGTGGAAATAATGTAGACTTGCGCAGTGTGAGCCATCTTTAAGGAAATGCACCTATAGCCCCAGAATGCTGCTTTCCTGTCGTCTTTGTATTACCGTGCCACTTTTTCTTGTGAGATATTTGTTACATATGTCGTTTCCAAAATATGTTTTGGCTATTGTTTATAACATGCACTGTACACTTACACAATTGCCCGTATCTGTCATTTTAAATATGAAAATGTAAGTTCCATAAAAGCAACGCTAACATTGTTACTTTGGACTGCAGAGAGCTTTTTGCGATAAAAGAGCGCAGTAGCCTATTGCTATTTCTGTTGTTAAGGACGATGCACAGATACAATTATTTGTTGCACATAAAACAGACGCTGAACACATGCTCCCAATAAATCAGTAAGAAAGAGTAGGCAATATGATTAAGAGTGCGGTTCTTTTCTTTATTATCAAAGTCGTTCTTAACTCGCACCCATAGACAGTTCAATTGGAATTGGGTGCGCCTGCTTCCTTGTTAATCAATTTAGGCCTACCTCTGAAACATGGCCGTGTTTGTGTGGATTGGGTCATGTCAAGTTACCTTTATAAGTTCTTGTCATGAAAACTGCTCTTTTGAGATTTCAGCTCCTCAGAGTAAGCTATCGCACCTGTGGGGGCGGAAAAAGACAAACTATGTGGTCTGTAGCGTTCAGGTCCTGTTTCGTTTAGAAAAACGTTCCTCAAGTAATTTTTAGTAGGCAATTAGAAGCAGCTGTGGAAGTAACAGTAGCCTACGTGTAGCCCATGCAGTGTTCTCAATCAACCCCAGCATTTTTAGCCCAACGCCAAGTTGAATGACCGCCGCTAACATGTCTGAAAAGACGCCTTTGCTGCATTATCGACTATCCTCAAGCTCCCATGGCTCGGAGCGTTCAGTCGGGGTCTCTGTTGAGAAATCGCCGCGTGTGTCCCGGGAAACAGTCGAAAAACCTCCAGTGAAACTATCAACATTTGTCGGGGTAATCATACCAACTGTTTTATCCATGTTCAGCGTTGTTATATTTCTTCGCATAGGTGAGTGTTTGTAAGCGATTTGTTGAACTCAATTTCTAGCCTATGCCTACTGTAAATATCAACATTAAAACGGCATTAGCCTGGAGACCATAATACATTCTCTTTCGTTACCTCGCAGGGTTTGTGGTCGGTCATGCAGGGCTTTATCAGTCCATCCTGATGTTCTTGGTAGCCTATCTAATCATCACCATGACTGTGCTTTCAGTTTGTGCTGTTTCAACTAATGGAGCTATAGATGCTGGTGGGGCATACTGTATCCTTTTCACGCAAGTCTCATTACATATTTACATATCTCAGTCCCATTGTGTTAAACCGACTGGTCCAAGCTTATTTTTGCAAATCTCAAGGACTCATTACTTTTGTCAAATATACATCACTACTTTCTACTCCATTTCAGGCATAGAGGCCCAATTAGGCTTCTCTTTGCTCCACAAGTCACAACGATTGGAGACTTTGCAGTCTTTGAAGCATGGATGTTCCCTTTTTATAGCCGAATCAGACTGCCTATGTGTCATCAGCACTTACACTTACAAGTGTCTCAATTTCCTGTGCACTTTCCCCAACACCTGAAATACTTTTGGTTCACACGTCAAGTACTGGACTCTGTGTTGTTCCTAACCTTTTCCCCTCAGACATGATCAGTCGAGCATTAGGACCAGAGTTTGGAGGTAGCGTAGGAATCTTGTATTTTTTTGCCAACGTTTGTGGTTGCGCCCTCTATGTTCTTGGCCTGGTGGAAGCAATCACTGTGTCTTTTGGCATTTCTGAAGGTTTGAAAAAAATATGTACTCCTGTCACATTTCTGATTTAGATTTACTGATATTTCTTTATACACCTGAAAGTGTTTCGGAAGTTGGGGCGTTATGCTGGTATGGGTGTTGTCGTATCGTAGGTACATTTGTCTGTCTGGAAGCACATTTCTCAATCAAATATACATTCAGTGTTGCACTTGTATTTACATTTATTACAACATTGAGAGCTGTAGAAATTAGCTGCAACACGCTTCTCAGTGTAGGTATACATGTATTGACTAACACATAATTGGTTAGTGCACTAAATTGGTGAGTTGTATGGTCAGAGTCCAGATAATAAATCTGCAAAAGTGTAGAGATGTATGGATAAATAAATAGCTTTAATATATATATATATGTGTGTGTGTGTGTGTGTGTGTGTCTCATAAATAAAGGTGTTTATTCAATTATTCTTAAATGTTCTTTCAGCAGATGGAACTGGTCTGGCATATTCCCATCACGTGCTTCCAGTGGGCTACTGGTGGTCCCTCCTGTATGCCTCGGGAGTTCTTCTCCTTTGCCTTGTGGTGTGTCTTGTAGGTGCCAATGTCTATGCCAAGGCCACCTTACTCATCTTCTTCATAGTCATGATTGTGTTGAGCTCTATATTCGTCAGCTTCTTCATTGTAGGACCAAGGGTAGTTGTGTTGCCGGCAGCGTTTGCCAATTCTACCCTGCCAACCACTGCCAACTTCACTGGCGTCAAGCTGGACACCTTGTTGGGTAATTTGTGGGGTAAGTACAGTTGACTACATTGCCGACAATAGTTCTACAGGTGTCCTTGGTTCTGTACACAACTCTCGGAGCCCATTAAAGTGATTGCATAAAGTAATGTTGATTCTTTAAAGCAGCAGTAAAGAGTTTAATTCTAAAATTAGCAAGCTAACTATCTAAATGCCTAAAAACCGTGCACCAACAACAGCACAGTCGGAACTTATAAAGGCTTTCGAGCAGTCTAACTGGTGTCTTGGCATATGGTTGGTGATGAATTTTTGCATTTTTGCAGGGCCCAACCTGAACCACATGACTACATAGTGCATAGCCTGGGTGGCTAGCGGGAATGTGTGTCCATCTGTACTTGTGTTTGTTTATTCTGGCCTTTACCATATACCATCAGAATGAATATGATGCATGAATGCTTTATGTCCTTCACATTATATAATCAAAATGAATTTGATTATGCTAAAACTGGTTGCCTATGAAGACATGTGCTAAAAAATGTGCTAATTGCTGCTTCTTCAAAAAGAAATGTGTGTTCCTTGTCACACTGAACAAGCTCAGCTACATGAGCCTCCTGGGAGTACATTTCCTCTGGTACATTTATTTGTAGTAGAACATTTTCATGTGCTTTAATATTAGCTGATTTGCATTAGCATTGACTACTATAGCCTATGACTTAATATTTGACTGACATGGCCATGTCAAGTAAATGGAATTTATTAAGGAAAGGAAGTTGTTACACGACTCTCTCTGAGTATGGACACTGATTGTCATTTAACCTTACCGTCATAGCAAGTTACACGGTGGACTACACCACGGGTTCCATGATGAGTTTCATCACCGTCTTCGCCGTCATGTTTAATGGATGCACTGGCATTATGGCTGGTTCCAATATGTCAGGTGAGCATTCAACACTCTCCAGGGGTTATCTGAGTGCACTGCGGTGTCCGAGTGTGTTCGAAATAGCCTGTTGAGGGTATGTCAGGATAATGCTGGGGTTGTCTCTTTAGCTGACAGATCTTTTATAGTATCTCTCTTTTCAATCTGTTGCTTTGCTGTGAAAGGTGACTTGAAGAACCCCGGTTATTCCATTCCACACGGAACCCTGACGGCAGTTGTCTTCACGTTCATCACATATAACCTGCTGGCTGTGTTGGTGTCATGCTCTTGTGAACGGTAATTCAACACACACACACTTTATCATTATCATGGCAAAATATCATAAAAACTGCCTGTTTTTTATTTTTCTATTTCCCAATCCTCAGTCTGTTACTCCTGAGAAACTACAGTTTTCTTCGAGATATTAATATCTGGTGTCCCCTTGTGATGGTGGGGATATACTCATCCACACTTTCTGCAGCCATGAGTAATCTTATTGGGGCTTCGCGGATTCTTTTTGCTGTATCACGAGATAATATATTTGGTGAGTAGCACCGTTCAGTTTAAAATAAATTACATATCTAAATAAAGCTCAAACCCTTTCACATTTTCCCAGCGGCGTTAAAGAAATGCATCCTTACTTCCAGGTGGAGTTCTGGCTCCAGCAAGTCGGACATCTGAAACAGGAAACCCATGGGTCTCTGTGCTCATCTCCTGGTCACTTGTACAGGTGGGGTAGAGAAAGAAAAGGAGCAGAAGCAATTGTTGATACTATATAGTATTTTGATGGGTGTAGAGTGGTGCACACAGCCAATGTTTGGGTACAGTTGTTTACACTGAATGGAGTCTGTTGGATAGTTAGATTAGGCGGCAGTCCTCAAGAGCCTGTGTGGGTTGGGTTTGTGCAACTAGTGCCATATGATTACGCTGTTGTGCCATGTGGTGTCACTGTGTATAAATTAAATGGTTGTGCGTTTGTCTCTGCAGGTGGTACTTCTGTCAGGGAAATTGAATACCATTGCTAGCATTGTCACCATATGTTTCTTGCTGGTCTATGCTGCTGTAGATCTGGCTTGTTTAGCACTGGAATGGGCATCGGCTCCAAACTTTCGGTATGGTTCTAGTAATTCCACATATGAATTAACTAAACTAATTTGAAATGTTTTTTTTTTATTTTTATTTTTTATTATATTCATATCTTTGCAGTTTTGTAATGTGTAATATTTCAGACTGTTAACATTTCATACTCTCCATGCTCTCATAAGGCCTACCTTTCGATACTTCACCTGGCACACCTGTGCACTTGGCATCGTGGGCTGTCTGGTGATGATGTTCCTGATCAGTGCTGTTTATGCCTCGGCCAGTATTGCTTTCATGCTGGTGTTGTTGTTGCTCATCCACTACCTGTGTCCCAGCAGCAGTTGGGGATATGTTTCTCAGGCCCTCATCTTCCATCAGGTATACATGTTACAAGCCACAGTCTAGAAACGAGCAGTTTTATAGTTGTTTATATAGTTTCCCTTTTCTCTGGGGTATTTCATGATGTTTATTGCTGTACTTTTCAGTACTGTGGATGGCATGTAAAAACATCAAGCACAGAGGTCCCTGTTGGTGTTTATATCTCATTTATATTATGTAACATTTTGGTGAAAAGAACGGTCTAACCTACCCTACACTTGGATCAAAAGTCAGAATCTAGGCTTCTTTGGAGTAGATTGTGTTCTTTCAGGAATCCTTCTAGGTCCATTAGTAGGGCTCCAACGACACCATGGCTCTTGGACATGCTTTTCTGCAAGAATTCGTAAAAGCTGCCAGCCTTACTTTGTCTATAAAGATTTCTTTGCAGAATGTATGCAGATCTCTGAGCACATTAAAGCTTTATAGTTATGAAGGACTTCTGCTCTCGAGTTAGTGTGCAAAGTGCCCTTCATTGGATTAATGGAGCAGATGAACAAAAGTCCAGATTCAGGATCCCTACTATGGTTATTGTGGTCAATCATGTCCTTGAGGTTTGATTTTAAGCGTTGGACTAGTTGGCATATTTAGATATTGGAGATGGAAATGGAGATTACCCAACATATATTCCACCTTAAACTGCAAGCGTGTTGCTCACTCTCTCAACCAGGTGCGTAAATACCTGCTGAAGCTGGATGTGAGGAAGGACCATGTGAAGTTCTGGAGACCACAAGTGCTGCTGATGGTGGCCAATCCACGGAGCAGCACAGGACTCATCACCTTCATCAACGATGTGAAGAAGAGTGGACTCTATGTGCTCGGCCATGTGCAGTTGGGGGAGCTGGGTATGACATTTACGGTGTATAACATGACATTCACGTCACATGGTCACCATCAGAATAGAGCCACCTACCTATACAGGATGTCAGCAAAAATAGGCCAGTCCACTCAGGAGCTTCATGGGGGGGGGTGATCAGTTCACAGTGAGGACAACACTGCTGATATATTTGGCATCATTGGATTACTTAAAGACCTGAAGGAAGAATAGATACTGATGATTATTGTTGACATGGCAGTATCAGTGCCGCTCATGTTTTAGATTAGATTAGATTCAACTTTATTGTCATTGCACAGAGTACAAGTACTGGGGCCACGAAATGCAGTTAGCATCTAACCAGAAGTGCAAAATCAGAAGAGTGCAGAGTATGTGCAAAGTGGTAATATAAAAATAGATAAATAGAATATATACAGTATGGTATAAGACATAAGTGATATGAACAGTAAGCAGCAATAATGGTGATTAGTGCAGATGTGATATAGATATATGTAAAGTACAGGTGAAAGTGGCAGTAGAAGTTATAAATGAGGCGTCTCCCTGAGGGGAGGAGGGCAAACAGTCTGTGGTTGGGATGGGAGCTGTCCTTCTCGATGCTGCGCGCTTTCCGCAGACATCTTTTGCGCTGGACAGCCTTGATGGAGGGGAGTGGGGAACCAGTGATGCGTTGGGCAGTTTTCACTACCCTCTGGACAGTTTTGCGGTCCGCAACAGAGCAGCTGCCATACCAGACTGAGATGCAGTTGGTGAGGATGCTCTCAATGGTGCAGCGGTAGAAGTTCACCAGAATCTGAGGAGACAGATTTGCCTCCTTCAATCTCCTCAGGAAGAAGAGACGCTGGTGAGCCTTCTTGATTAAGGTTGAGGTCCTCGGAGATGTGGACACCCAGGAATTTAAAGCTGGCGACACGCCCCACCTCCGTCCCGTTGATACAGATCGGGGTGTGTGCGCCACCTTTGGTCCTCCTGAAGTCCACAATTAGCTCTTTGGTTTTCATGGTGTTGAGGTGCTGGACCAGGTGCTGGACCTCTTCCCTGTAGGCCGACTCATCATTGTTGTTGTTGAGGCCAATCACTGTTGTGTCGTCTGCAAACTTTACAATGGTATTAGAACCATGTGCAGTCGTGGGTGAAGAGGGAGTAGAGGAGAGGGTTCAGCACGCAGCCCTGTGGGACACCAGTGTTCAGGATGAGGGTTGATGAGGTGTTGTTGTCTAACCTGACAGACTGAGGTCTGTTGGTTAGGAAGTCCAGAATCCAGTTACTGAGGGAGGTGTTGATGCCCAGATCACTGAGTTTTGTGATCAGTTTGGAGGGGATTATGGTGTTAAATGCAGAGCTGAAGTCTATGAACAACAGTCTCGCGTATGTGTTACTGTTGTCCAGGTGGGAAAGGGCGGAGTGTAGTGCCGTGGAGATGGCATCCTCCGTGCTCCTATTCTGGCGGTAGGCGAATTGGAGGGGGTCCAGTGTGGGTGGTAGACATGTTTTGAGATGAGCCAGGACCAGCCTCTCGAAGCACTTCATGATGGTTGGAGTGAGTGCAACTGGGCGAAAGTCATTAAGGCTCGCTGCCTTGGAGTGCTTTGGCACCGGCACGATGGAGGTGGTTTTGAAGCACGTGGGGACAGCTGCTTGGGCCAGTGACATGTTGAATATGTCAGTCAAGACCTCAGTCAGCTGCCCAGCACAGGCCCTGAGCACCCGTCCAGGGATGCCATCAAGGCCAGCAGCCTTTCGTGCATTAGTCCTGCTCAGTGCAGCACATACGTCGGTGGAGGAGAGTGTGAGGGGTTGCTTGTCTGTAGTGAGCACAGCCTTGATGGCCGCCTCCTGGTGGTCCCTGTCGAAGCGTGCATAAAAGCTGTTAAGCTCATCAGGGAATGATGCTTCGCCGGTTTGGGGGGAGGTGTTGGTGGGTTTATAGTCCGTTATGGCCTGGATGCTTTGCCACATGCATCGGGGGTCTGAGTTGTTTTTGAAGTGCTCCTCAATCTTGAGCTTGTATCTGTGCTCGGCCTTTTTGATGCCCCTCTTCAGGTCGGCCCTGGATGAACTGTAGGCCTGGGTGTCACCTGATCTGAAAGCAATATCGCGTTCCTTCAGCAAAAGGCGGACCTCCCTGTTCATCCATGGCTTCTGATTAGGGAATGTGGTGATTTGTTTGAGGGTGGTGACACTGTTGATGTTGGTGTTGATAAAGTCCAATACAGATGAGGCATAGGCGTTGATGTCCGTGTGGGAGTCAAGTGTGGCCTGGGTGGCAAACACACTCCAGTCTGTGTGTCCAAACCGGTGCTGTAGTGCAGAGTCTGCTTCCTCTGACCACACTTTAACTGTCCTCACTGTGGGTTTCACACGTTTGATGAGTGGTGTGTATTTCGGGAGAAGAAACAAAGAGAGGTGGTCAGACTGTCCTAGGTGGGGGAGGGGGACAGCTTTGTAAGCATCAGCCATGTTAGTATAGACATGGTCCAAAGTCTTGTCTCCTCTCGTGGGACAGGAGACATGTTGATGAAATTTGGGGAGTACAGACTTCAGGTTGGAGTGATTAGTCACCCGCAACAATAAAGGCTGCCTCCGGATGTAGAGTTTGTTGCTTGCTAATGGCAGCATGCAATTCCTTCATTGCCAGCTTAGCGTTAGCATCCGGGGGGATATAAGCTGCAGACACAGCGGTTGATGTAAACTCTCTAGGCAGATGGAACGGTCTACACTTAACCATGAGGTACTCAAGGTTAGCAGAGCAGTGACTCTCAATGATGACAGTGTCCGTACAACAAGCTTTGTTTACATAGATGCATAGTCCACCGCCTCTGGTCTTACCGGAGTCCTCTGCTTTTCTATCAGCCCGGAGGATGGCATGTCTCATGAGGTTTAGGATTAGGTGGATAAACATGAATGTAGAAATGTAGAAATGTATAGTTTGACACATAGACGATGAATTGATGTGCTAGTTACTTTTCATACCTTGTTCTTTCCCCCTCTTTAAGAGATGTTGCCTGCGGACCCACTACAGCCATGCTATAATTCCTGGCTGTCGCTGGTGGACCATCTCAATATTAAGGCCTTTGTCAGCCTCACTCTGGCTGACTCGGTTCGACATGGAATCCAGCACTTGTTATTCATTTCTGGTTTAGGTATTGCACAGGTTTATATATTCATTCATGTCTTGTTTTACTATATTTACACTTGTGTTTGGCACACGCAATTCAAATGTGCACACACAAAAAGGAATTGTAGCTAATGACATTTGTGTTTGTTGACCACTCCGTTTTGGTTCAATGTGTCTGTTACACATTTACATTTAAAGGCAACTTTTACTCTTATTTCCCCGCAGGAGGAATGAGGCCCAACATCCTGGTCCTGGGTTTCTATGACGACTGCTCCCCTAAAGACAACCTGCAGGACTGTGTCTTTTCCACCGGTGCCCTCTCCTTGGACAAGTTCAAGCCCGATAAAGCACAGAAGAGAATCTTTCACTTCCCTGCAGTACGAGGGGACGGAGTGGGCAGTGAGGCCGCCTCTGCTAAAGACCTGTCCATTGAGGAGTACGTGTTTGTGATCGCAGACGCTGTGAAGATGCAGAAGAGCGTGGCCCTGGCACGTTATTTCTGTACTTTCAACCGGTCGGAGGTATTCGCCAGAGCCAAACCAGGCCAGTCTGGTCTCTATGTTGATGTGTGGCCGTTGAATCTTTTGCGGCCGGATAGCGGCAGGTATGTGGACACCTGCTCTCTCTTCTTGCTGCAGCTTGCTTGCGTGTTGAACATGTCGCATGCGTGGCACCAGGCCAGGCTCCGTCTCTTCCTGTGTGTGAAGACTGGCAGCTGCTTGCAAGAGGCAGAAAAAAAGCTTCAGCGAATGCTGAAGGACCTGCGTATCACAGCTGATGTCTACACTGTACCCTGGGACCACATTTTGGTGCTCCATGGCCAGAGGCAAGCAAAGGTCAACCAGCTCCATCCCAAAGTCCAGACCGAGGGACATAAGGAAGAGGCTGCAGAGTGTCTCCACAACTTTCCTAGCAACACCACACTGCTGTCAGATGAGTATCTTTGTGCTGTCAATCTGTTGATTCGTGAAAATGGAGATCCGCCCCCTGCTGTGCGTTTCCTGTATCTGCCCCACCCCCCTGCAGACACACGCCGCTACACCTCCTACCTGCACCAGCTTGACCTGCTGAGTCGGGAGCTGGGGCCAACTATGCTTATTCATGGAGTCGCCCCTGTTCTCACCACTGATCTGTAGATCAATAAAATGTGTGGTTTAGACAGAGGCTGAGAATGTTTGAACTTGTGTTGAAAGATGAGGTATGACTTTAGCTTGCCCTTTTCAAAATGTAAATGTCTTGGTAAAGTTAGTAATTTTACTTTCTTTACTATGATGTTATTTTACTCATTCCCTCCTACTGTCCATTTAGCTTTGGCTCACAAAACCGATGTCAGTTTTGATTTGTGTGTTTTTTGTTTGTTTCACCAGATTTGATAATGTTGTGGGGGTAAATTAAATAAATAAAGGCATATTTTTTTTACACGTGACTGAATTGTCTGTACTTTTGCTCTACGTATTTCTCAATCTTGTAAATAAATGCCAAGTCCGTTTATACAAAGAAGCTCATATTGTTATACATGTAAATGCTCAAATTTGACACAAGAATATATCTTATACATTCCCACTCATGCCTCATTCACTAGAGCGATTGCAAAATCTCAGAAGATGATACACAGCCGCAATATCCACAAACTATAGTTCCTTACATGTTCACTCAGAATAAAGAACAAACTTTTTTTGTCTGTTTTTGCCAGAAGTTTCATATTTCAACACACATTTAGTGGAATGGAAAATATCTTCTTATTTCATTTCATTCTTGCTCATTGTCTGGCCTGGTTTACCACATGAGCCTATTGGGCATAGGCTCAGGGCCCCTAAACCTGCACCTGCCCAGCTGTTCCAGGGTTGACCCTTAAGATACCTTAAAAGGCCCCCAGCAATACACAAAGGGATACATGGGCCCCCAGTCTGAATTAAAATGATCTAGAGCTAGTCTGATCCAGTGGTGTTGTTAGGGCTGATACTATTTTAAGCCTAGCCCAGAGTATTTTCATCTTGAAAACTGAGGTGTTTATAGCAAAACAACAGACAGACTGTGTAACAGTGAAACTTGACTTGCAGTGTCCGAAAGCGGGGGGAGAAATCAAGCGCTGCACAGTTCACATAAAACAGTAAGACACTCGCACCCAGATGAAAAGCTCCAGTTTGCTATTTCAAAAAGAAAACTCAAGTTGAAACTCATTGACCATGGGTATGTTCTTTGGGGATGTACACAATGTATCGAATTATGATGATGCTGAAAAAAACGTTTAGTGACGTGACTATATAGCAACCCAAGCTAGATAGCCATTACACCAACAGTTAGATGGCCAAGTATGTCTCTCTCAGTTTAATTAAGGTCAACTAGACTTGCTTTATTGACATGACCATAAGAAACAGTATAGCTAAGCAAACTTGAACAAAACACAAAGGCTACATAGGGATGCAATCTTAAAATCTAGGTAGATATACCTCCCCAGCCTACCAATGCCAATCTCCCTTAAACAAAAAAGACAAGCCCCAGGCAAACTTGACCTAGCCCCTGATCTTTTCAATAGCTTGAAACGTCGCTGGTCTGATCATTATAGACATGTACTGCTTTAATGTATTTTTTCTCCATATGTGAGGCCCTGAATGTCCTTGAATGTCTAGCATGTGTGTAACAGGGGCACTGTTAAGAATTCTGGGCCTCCTGACAGAATTTGCAGTTAGCCCCCCACTCCCCAACGACATTTCCTGATAAATAAAGGTTTCTGAGGGCCTCCAATAGTCGTTGGGGAAATTCAGATTTGGAATACCCTTTTTCCATATAAAAGTCTGCAAGCGACATGATGTAGGCTATCCTTTTTCTACTTTAGCATATTGGTAGGAACATTTTTATGAGACAACAGTTAGCTAGAAAAGACTGTCTGATATAGATATAAATGTTTATGTATCTATGACTAATAACTATTCTCCCAAGCGCTAAAGTAAAACAAGCGCACAGCTACACACTTTTCAGCCTACATGTATTCTTCACTTGAACACTGCATGTTCTTTTCATTTTGGATATCTGATATTAAAATTATGACTCGTGACAGGTGGATTGTAGATTGAAATGGGAGTTTTTCTAATAATTCTATTGCCGATATACAGAACGGTGGCTCAGGTGCCTGCACTGCCGCCTCACAGCAAGAAGGTCCTGGGTTCGATTCCTGCATGGAGCACTGTTGGTCCTGGGGGGTAGGTTCTCCCCAGGCCTCCAGTGCTCAGGTGGGCTATCTCCCGGTCCTTTCTGTGTGGAGTTTGCATGTTCTCCCCGTGTTCACAAGGGGTTTCCTCCACTAAGAACCCAAACAGAAAAACATGCAGAGCAATTGAACTGTCCGTCTCTGACCAAGTCGGATCACTTGACTTGGTCCCCAGGCACTTAAAGGCTGCCCACTGCTCCTGGGGAGCCCTGGAGGAAGGATAGTCCAGGATGGGAGAAATGCAGAGATTACATTCACTGCGACCTCAGGCCTGTGTGTGTCCTGTGTCACCACTATATATGCACGTGTGTGTTACTGTGTGTCGTTTGTGCGAATAAAAACTGACTGAAAAAGGTAATTTTGGAAATTGAAAGCTCAATACACATGCATGGCAAAAGTGATTTGTCCTTGGAAGAACGGGGTTGTGGATATCTGAAATGGTTTGTTTTAGTTGTTTTACTAAGAAGAATTTCATTACAGATATCGACAATATATAGCTAGTCTAGCTATTCAATCTTCAAACGGCCAATTATGCTTTTTAGATATATCTTAAATTAGTTTTGACTAGATATCTTGAAATACAATTTGTACTGGTAAGGATGTTATTGTAATTACCATTCTAGTCAGAACACAATTTGTCTACGAGAAATGCTATTATGGATACCAAAAATGTAATTACAAGTAGGAATACAGATAGGAATGTGGCTCGATGAAATGCCAAAACGCCTTGCCATAAATCGGGAGCATTTCAGACTACTTCGTTACCAACAGAGTTTGGCTGGTACGATTCTTCAAAATCCCGTTACAATGTTACAAGTCATGGACTACAACGTCAGCACATATCGTCAGAGGTCTTGATGACGATGATCTTCCCAGCGTGCTTTGCGCCCCCCGTACTTTCTTCTCACGTGGGCAGATTCAAGCGACAGCAGAACCAAACTACAATGGTAATCCAAGTCTCATTCTTCGATATTAACTTTGGGAATTCTCACTTTAGCTGTAATTTAATTTGTACATAGTAGTATTATAGGAGACACCTAACTAGCTAACTTGCATTAAATCTTAACTTGGTTATCTAAATTACATTAAAGTTTAAAGCGTGGCGCACTTCATCATCTGGTAACGTTGTCAGTAAGCTTTTTGTTGCTCCGATTTTTAGTGTGTAATTTCAGAAAAGGCGACCAAAAACAAATACCTAACGCACTCGGTCACTATTGTGGCGCCGAGGTGAACTAACGTTAGCAGCATGTACCAGGCAGCTAACACGTGTACGTTAGCTAGTGGATAGCAGGGTGCCAACTTTGCGTTGCCCATCGAATTAAATGAAAAGAGCAACAACTATGGGGCCCTTCTTCTCCTTCCGTTGGTACATTATATGTATAAGGTGTTAAGTCAAATTGACTGCATTTGGAAGGTCGCTTTGTGACCATTTTCCGCCCCTGTTAGTATAACCTAGCTTAATTGACTATAGGATTTGCCAACGGGAGGTTCTGAGCTGTGGTTCGTTCAGGGTCTACACTAATACCAAATACTACTTTTCATGCGTCTTATGTTATTTTGACAGTACAATGGAGAGCGGCTATCATGGAGGTAGACCCAGATTGAGTGATGAAGACGTCTGCAAAATGGTTGCGTTGCATGACCCTGTACGACACGGTTTCTCCATGGAGGATCCTTTGGAAGGTGGGTTTGAACCAAAGCCTGCGTGTTGAAGCCATGATGTTATAATGGAACATATTTTTTTGGTTGTACTTGACAAAAACGTGATTCAAGAACGTCACTGTATGGATTGAAGACCAGTACATTTGAGAAGTTTGCCTTTATGTGTTGCCTGTTCACTTTCCCAGTGGTGAATATGGTGTCAACTAAGGCATACATCAACTCTTGATGTGTGAATATCGTTCAAAAGTGCAAAAAGCACTTTTGACTTCCCCCTCAAGCACATTCTACTCGGAGGAAATGATTGAAAGTTTTTTTTATTCTGTTTAGTTAATTCACGGTTAATTCACTCTTGTTTGTTTCATATTCAGATAACTTGTTCAACTTAGAAATAACTGAGAGGATTGGTATGGGGTGACGCCACAGCTTCTATCTGGATTTGTGCAACTGTGATGCTATCCCACGACAGCCCAGCCTCTGAAAGGCATGGTAAGACTGATCAACAGCACATGCTTATCATTGATCACAGTGAAAAATGAGTTTGTTTATCTTGTGTACTTGCCAGAAGATGTATGCATGTCTTGCCTTTTTGTGTTGCCCGTTCATTGTTTATTCAGTGAATGTGGTGTCAATAAAGGCATACATTAACTTTTGAGGTGAATGAGTAAAAATGTTCTCTTGTGACCATTTTGTTTCCTTTTCTCTCAAGCACATTTTTAGATATGAATTATGATTGGTGCTGAAATAACTCTATCTCAATGTAAATATGTTCCTGCTGACAAACTTAATTTAATATGTAATTATCTTGACCAGGAAATCAAAGCAAGGTGGCTCAAACCCAGTAAAAATGGGTCTTAACAACAACCAGTCTTGGACACCCAAATTAAATCTAGATCATCTGCTGGAAAAGGAGCCCAGGAGCGAGAGGTAATACCATGAGCTCAACAGTCTCAGAAAACAAACTCTACTGCGTGTCATACGTGTATTAGCTTTTTGTGAGCTTATTTCTATTACATTGACTGGCAGTGATGCCACTTGCCTTTGTGTTGCCCGTTCATTTTTCTGTAATTGAACGTGGTGTCTACTAAGGCACACATTAATTCTTAAGGGGATTTCAACCTGGAAATGTATGTATTTTGCACTTCTGAAGCTCCTCAAGAACATTGCCTTCATTGTATATGGTGGATGTTGTATTTTGGATTGCTATTGGATACTGATTGTTAGCTGGTGGTGATGGTGGTTTATTTCAGCAAGACATAAACTGGAGTTGGATCAGTGGCAGTGGACACACCATGGGCAAATCTTCGTCAACGCCTCCATTTTGTGTACATGGGGAGGCTATGAGGAACATGGGTGGAGAGGATACCTGTATTGAGGAGAGGATGAAATGGAGGTTACAGCCCGAGGACCAAACAGATACCATTGGGGAAAAAGTCTCCTGGACTTCAAGGATGGAGGCCCAAGAGGACCACAGCATCGTAGGCTTGGTCTAATCTTTAAGACCAAACCAGCAGATGTCTCAAACTGTTGATTTTGTCCTTCATTAGGTTTGCCCGTTCAGTTCTGAAGTGTGGGTGGTTTATCAAAGGTGTGAATGACTGTCTGTTATGGTTTGTGGTCATATTGTATGATGTGTGTTGCAGGATTTTCTCTTATTGGACATGAATATATTTGAAGTTATTTGTGTCCTTGTTGGTGGTGTGTGTATGAATGAGGATCTGTGTACTGCAATTTAAAAAAAATAAAAAAGTTTTTCTGACTATTCCCGATATATTTTGGATGTTTCGTTTCATGAATTCAGTGTGCCACATTTAAATGAACTGAGGGTCATCCTACCCAATGATTGTAAAACATTTATTTTCAGTAATTGGTTCTTCCTTCTAATCAGTCTAATTACCTGCTAAATGAGTTTCTGGTTTTCAATCTGACCATAATGATGAAATGGTCACAACTTAAATGCTGTGAAATAGTGATGACTGAACTGAGACCGCATAAACTATTTGTAGCTAACATATACCAATATTGCTTAGACATGAATAATGGAACCCACACAGGAACACTACATGTTACATATAACACTTCATATGTTAGTGAAGCAAAACATTTGCCTGGCATTTAAGTGTGTCATGTAACGTCAGAGGTCGCTGTGTTCCACAATGTAATGGATACAATGTAACTTTTCTTCCTCGGTGTTCCTTCATAGCCATTTCTCTCCAGTAGAGGGAGTTTTATGGAATAATGTCCACACTGCCACAAAGCCTTGTGAGTAGTGGACGCGCTACATGGGAAACGAAAAGATTACGATTCATATTTGCTACACAAGTCTGTATTTGATCAAAGATTGTTATCGTCGAAGTTAGAATTGCATATTGGCGATCAGAAGAGAGAAGAACTGGAACGCAGGAATGGTCCAGTTGGCGGTGTGAGCTCCATAGAGGTCCAAGGGAAGCCTCGATGTTTGGCGAAAGTAAAGAAAGAAAAACACAGAAATAAAGGCAACTACCACAGCACAAGCCGGTTCCGGAGAGGGATCCAAGAACACTAAAGCTGGATGATCACAGACTATCGTTCCCCGGTGGTCTGCGATGGGGGAGACCAAAATAATATATCATCTCGACGACCAGGAAACTCCTTACCTGGTCAAATTGCCCATCCCAGCCGATAGGGTCACTCTCTTAGACCTAAAAAATGCTCTCAAGAAGCCGAACTACAAGTTTTTCTTTAAATCAATGGATGATGACTTCGGGTGAGTGTGTTTGCTTAGTAAACCTCTCTTCGCTTTCGTATTATATCCTAACATCTTGTTTTACAGCAGTTTAACTGTTAACAGCTTTTTTGTTCGCGTCTCCCTCCATGCTTGGGAACTACAACAAGAGTCAGCAAGGTCTCACTAGCTAGTTTTAGTCGCTTGTATTTCGTCCTTCATGTGTGTATATATAAATATATGCCTAAAAACGCTGTATCTGATTGAAAAGTACCCATTTACGCTCGATTTCACCAGCAGCATGTATGTTAAACCTGTGCAGTTACCAAATAGGGATTGTATCTCTTTTACGAGGTAGAGTGAATGGGGGAGTCCGTAAGAGGAATAATGGACGTAGCTAACCTTAATACAGTCTTCAAAATGTGGCCCAGTGTTGCCAAAACGCGTCCACGGCTCCCCGAAGTATGTTGTTCACAAATAACCATTGTACTCACTTAAATATATATATATTTTTTACTTGCAATATGAATATATATATATCGAGATCACATTGTTGGCGTGAAAGGGATCTGGCCGGGGGTTACGAATCCGTCTGTTAAGATGAAATGTGATGGTTTCTTTTTTTACGTTTTACCTTAGTCTAATATCGAATGACAATCTGCAAGATGCTCGTTTTTTAAATACACGTAGGCTGTACATATCCGTCTGATTTCTTCAATCTCTCAACCCCTTCAACATGTGCACTAGTGGTGACTCAGGACCTGTCTTTGTCCCACATAGGCTACTTAGTATAGTACACAGTTTAATTGTCTGTTCCAGTGTCATCTTCATTATAGACTGTTTTGTCAGTTGACAGTGGAACGTGGGTTCAAAGATGATTAAAATACCTACATAGGAAACGAGGCTAAATAAATAAATAACATAAAAACTGTTCATCTAGAGTTCTTGATTACTTTTGAAACTGATCTACACTACTAATAGCGCTACAGCTACCTAATGTAGTCATTGTCTAAGGAGGAATAATATTTCTGAGTGATGAGAAAAGCACAGCTTGGTTTCCATTACAGTTACCAGTGTTTCAAGCCTCTTTCATAAACTTTATTTTTTACTAACATGTTCTGACATCCATACATGCAGCCTGCATAGCTTCCCACATCCTAGCTATTTGTTATCTCCAGTCTCACCAAGGCCCTTCTGCTTGTGTCTGTACATTAAAGCGGGGCAGGAATGCCGCTGTGAAACAACTGCAATCAGTCACTTAGGAATGTCCTGATCACACCGAGGACTGGCAGCTTTACTGCTGCGGCCTCAGCTGTGAAATGTGTTCCAGGTCAGACTCCACCCAAGGAAGGGTTTCTCTCCCCATGTGCAAATTAAAAACTCCACGACTCGTCCAGCCACTCTCCCCACAACAGGGATACCAGCCACCCCAACTTCATAGATTTGTACCCTAAATGGTGGCAAGACTTGGGCTGGAATTGACTGTTTGAAATGCTGGACTGTATTCTTTCTCACACAGTTGTGCTTGATGCTCATGGAGATGGGTGTGTGTGTATGTGTGTGTGTATGTGTGTGTTTAATTGCAATGGAGTAGAGCCATTTTTGTGGGCCTGTGTGTGGAATGCAGAATTGTGAATTGTGAAAGTG
This sequence comes from Clupea harengus, assembly GCF_900700415.2. Taxonomy (NCBI): domain Eukaryota; kingdom Metazoa; phylum Chordata; class Actinopteri; order Clupeiformes; family Clupeidae; genus Clupea; species Clupea harengus. The sequence goes on along the minus strand of NC_045173.1, from coordinate 22,575,298 downwards.
TAATGGCTCTCTCAGTTGCTCTCTCTCACGTCAGTGTATGTTCACTGATTGATTACTATGATATACTCTGAAAGAATCTCTCTTTCTCTCTTGGTCTCTCCCAATCAATGACCCAGTTTTTGTGCTGTTTTATTTTCTTGTCATGTCTTTCTTTCTTTTGTATTTTAGTTTGTATGCATGCATGCATGCATGTGTGTCTGTGCCTATTTGATGTATGCACAGAAGATTAGACCCGCCTTCCCCCACCCTGCATCTTAATGACATTTTTGTATTTATTTGATTCAGTCTAATTTATTCACCAGAACTTCCAGCCATGCTGTAGGTAATTGATGTGCTTTGATCTTGTGCTCTGTATGTATTTGACACGGAACATGAACACTATCAGACTTGCACAACCTTAAAGGTCATGTAACAATGGCGGTAGCCTAAAGTCTCTCATCCCCTCTTGTGTGCTGTTTCAGAGTGGTGAAGGAAGAGATTTCAGACGACAATGCAAGGCTCCCCTGTTACAATGGACGTGTCATTGCTTGGGTAAGCTCATAGACAGACACCTTTCCCAATTCAGTTGCCCCGAACCAAAGTGCATCTTGACCTCCTCTTACGTACGCATGCTCAGCTGCCTGTGAGGGGATGTCCATTGCGTCCATCTGGTCAGTCCACTTGCTCTCTCAGTATGATAGAGACACATGGGTAGCATGGTGCATATTATTTATGCTGCCATTAATGAAGTCCCTGTACCTCATTTTACGCACACATACTTCAGATCCATTGGAATAGACCAACACACTTCATTTCAACTCGGTCTACTGCAAAGGCTGATTTCCCCCAAAGGACGGGACTGATTTAATGAATCTAACTTGAATCACAGGACTTGGATGAGGGTTCAATCAAACTAAAAACAACAGTCACAGGATGAATGTAGGCGGAGAATTTTTTGGGAATGCTAGACCTTGGGCCCTGATTATGCTGACCCAAGTCAATGCTCCCATGTTCAGTGTAAACCAATCTTGCATTGTATTATGGATATGTAATATGACCATATCCTTTATCTGATCCATTAGTTACCTCTTAAATCTAACAATGATTAGTTATTGTACCATACTGTGATCTTTGAGGTATAGTAATAGTGAGCTGGTTGTGATGTTGCCTCTGTCTCTGTAGTTGGTGTCCGCTGATGGTTCTCATTCAGACGGGGGCTCTGTGGCTGAGAGCCAGTCAGATCGCCCCCCTTCCCTTGAGAGGTGCCAAGGCATTGGAGACTCCAGACCACCCTCCTTCCAGTTAGTACCACCCTTCTCTCTCTCTGTGTCTGTCTCTCCTCCTCTTTTTCTTGCGTTCTACCCCTCTCTTTCTTGGTTTCTCTATCTTCCTTTCCCTGTACCCAATTTATTCATTCATTCATTCATTCATTCGGTCTTTAAGTATGTTTGATTTATTCATTAATTAATTTGGTCTTTAAGTATGTGTGATATATTCATTCATTCATTCAGTCTTTAAGCATGTGTGATTCATTCATTCATTCATTCATTCATTCGTTCAGTCTTTAAGTATGTGTGATTTATTCTTAATTGAGATTCAAGCCATTGCTTTTTGACATGCCAAATAAATCCTTTATGAGGATGAGATGATACCTTGTTATTGATTGTATATGTTGTTATTAGTAATAACCATTAAAGGGATCACAGATCGTCACCATCGTAACCTCCCCCCTTCTCCTGTTCTGTGTGTGGCTCAGTGCAAAGTCAGCTGGCAGTCGTGACGGCATGGACGATAACACAGAGACTGACTCCGTGGCGTCCCATCGCAGGGACAGGGAGAGGGAGAGGTCGCGCCGGAAACACCCCCAAGAACACGCAGGTTTGCCATTTTCTCACTCTGGCTTTCGTTCATGCTTGCCATCATCCTGTCCTCTCCTACTTTTCCACTGTCTGTCCTTTTATTTCCAACCTTGTAACCTCCATCCAGTTCTATTCTCTTTGGCACTATTCTTTCACTGTTTGTCTCTCTCTTTTCACTTGTGTGCTAAAGCCCTCCAGAGGACCTTTTGGTGACCACATTGATTTAAGGTGAAGTGCTTGGGGAAACTACACTGTAAATAGTAATTATTAATAGTCATACTGTGTCTGCTCTTTGTTAAGGAGTTTTTGGTTTAGTGTTGTTCCGTATCAGTGTCAATAGCTATTTTAAAGATCCAAAAAGCACTTAAGTGAATAGAACGGTACTCTTTTTACCCCCCTGTGACTGTTTGTGTGTTAAGTTGAAGAACAGAAATCTTCAGAATTGGTCATGGTGATGCTAAATGGCCATGTCCGTGCTCTGCTGATCCAGGGGTGTTTGTTTTGGGTGCAGCAGGGAGGATGAATGGGTACACACGTGGAGGTCGAGGACTGGACCTGGGGGGCTACGACAGTCGGTCATCCCTCATGAGCAGCGAGCTGGAGTCCAGTAGCTGCTTCGACTCAGAAGATGATGGATCCACCAGCCGGTAAGAGGCACCACCACACTCAGACAGCCGTATATTCATAGCTTAAGGCCTGAGACGGGCCTCCTCAGATGGCACTCTGACAGAACCTGTCTGGCCTGGTGCTGACAAATGCCCAGCTTTTATGCTCCATCAGAACTACAGTTCTGGCAGTGATCCAAAGCTATTCATCAACCCAGAGGAGTGGTCTGAGTGATGCTGTGGCAGTAGACTCATTCCAACACCAAACCTTTTCCAAACACGCACAGCTGCCCACTCTTTTCACCTACCTTTTTTCATCCAGAAACTGTAGCACAAATGGATCAAATTGAGTTGGGGTTTTTCATATGTCATTATTTTGACATACCCATCATTACAGCAAATATAAATAGTGTTGGCTCCCTCTTTCTCCCACCCTGGTCTTAAGCCATGACTTACAAAAATACTGTCAGTTGTAAATAACAAACAGACTAAACCAAACATCTGCTGTTCCTGGTTTAAGCAGACACTCTTACATTAAATTGTACTGTGATTTGGCTTGTGAGTCTGTCATAGACCTATGAGTTAAAGCAATTGATATTGTTAAGATGGTATGGAAATGTTTAGATTGGTTTGGAATTATACTCGCATCTATTAGATCAGTGGTTCTTAACCTGGGTTCGATCGAACCCCAGGGGTTCGTTGAGTCACTCTCAGGGGTTCGGTAGGGGTCAAGACACACACAGTATAGCCCGGTTCACACTACCAATGTCGGGCCGTTTTTATATATACCTATATTTTGAAGAAATCATATTTTATTTTTCCAATTACGAAGGGTTCGGTGAATGCACTGATGAAGCTTGCAGGGTTCAGTACCTCCAATAAGGTTAAGAACCACTGTATTAGATAGTCATCTGGCTTAGAAGCTTTATATAGGAATGCTTGACTTGAATGAACCATGTGCGACACCGGTTTAGACCTGCTTCGGGTGTACAGTTGTGTATTTCCAACACACTTTTACCTCCTTCCTTGCTTGTGCCTGGCTAAGAGAGTGTGATGTTATGTGGTGCATGTCTGTCAGGTTCAGCAGTGTGACAGAACAGAGTGGCTCATCACGCTTGGTCAGGCGTCCTCGTCGGCGGAGGCGGAGACCCAAACAAAACATGGAAAGGGTGAGAGTGTTTGTGTTGTTTAAAAAAAATTAATATCTTTATTTATTTTTGAATGTGCAGTGGAGCCACATTTGAGTGAAATGTTGCTATGAGAGTGTTTGTTCAGTTGTGTAACCGTCCTGTTGGTCCATCTCTTCTGTGTAGTCGTCATCCTTCAGCAGCATCACTGACTCAACCATGTCACTCAACATCATCACTGTTACGCTAAACATGGGTACGTATCAGAGCCCTCCAGCCGTCCTACTTTTGAATAACTGTTAAAGAGAAGATGTACCCAGTATTTAATCACAGCTGTATGCCTGTGGAGGCAAACCCAGTGTCAAACCAGTAAGCTTGGTTTATGGCTCCAACACAGCTATAACTGTGGTACAGGAGGTAGAGAAGTCGTTTAGTAATCAGAAGGTTGCTAGTTCGATTCCCTGTCGAAGCGTCCTTGAGCAAGACACTGAACCCCTAATTGCTCCTGATGTGCAGTGTGCCATCAGTGTAAATGTAAAATGTGTATACATTATAAGTCACACATATGTAAGTCGCTTTGGATAAAAGCGTCTGCTAAATGACTAAATGTAAATGTAATAACAGCCCTACTTTGTAAACCTGAATTGTCACACCTTGTTTCATCAGTGTTTCCCAGTGTACTTGAATCTTTCCATTGATTTGACTGTGTGTTTTGTCCTTTTTGCTCTCCCCACAGAGAAGTACAATTTCCTGGGTATCAGTATTGTTGGGCAAAGCAACGAGAGAGGAGATGGAGGCATCTACATTGGTTCCATCATGAAAGGTGGGGCAGTGGCAGCAGATGGACGGATAGAACCGGGAGACATGCTACTTCAGGTATGTATGTAGGCACTAAACATGACCTCCGATTGTCGAAAGAGCACTGTGGAGTGTTTGGCTGAAGTGGTTTGGGATTGATTCATGTGATTGTTGAAATCTGTTGGATTTGATCTCCTCTTGCAGGTGAATGATATCAACTTTGAGAACTTGTGCAATGATGATGCAGTGCGAGTTCTGAGGGATATCGTTCACAAGCCGGGGTGAGTGGCAGGCCTTTGGCATATGATGCTGGAGATTTTTCCTCGTGATATTACATGATTATATATGGATTTAGAACATTCTGGAGTGGATTTCTGTGGATGGAAACAAATTCTGTTTCTGAGATAAAATTTTGAAATTCATTTTGAATTCTCTCTGTGCTTAGCCCTGTTTCTCTGACTGTGGCAAAGTGCTGGGACCCAAACCCAAACAGCTGCTTTGCACTACCTAGAAGTGAGTATTAATGCTACACTGCCTTCCCCTCTCTCCTCTACAACAGTCCTGCTCTTTGCGTTGTGCTCTATGGGTGTGTTTATCCCCAGGCTCTGTTTGATGCTGACCCTTTGTCCTGCCTCTGTAGGTGAGCCTATAAGGCCCATTGACCCGGCCGCATGGGTGTCCCACACGGCGGCCATGACGGGTGTGTACCCGGCCTACGGGATGAGCCCCTCTATGAGCACCGTCACCTCCACCAGCTCCTCCATCACCAGCTCCATCCCTGAGACCGAGCGTAAGAGCCATCTGCATGTCCACACACTTACCAAGTGTTATAAACTAAGTGTTTGTGACGTGACTAAATTCATAACAAGGCAAATGTAAATATTTTGTTCACATGATCGTTCGTTTATGTTTGTCAGGGTGACTTGTTTCTTAACTTAAGCCTCAGGCCTTTGTGTGGATAGACTGAGATGAAGTTGTACTTGTCACATTGTTCCATCTGTTTCCCTCTCAGGCTTCGATGATTACCACCTGTCAGTTCACAGCGACATGGCAACTGTTGCTAAAGCAATGGCATGTCCTGATTCTGGATTGGAAGTTCGTGATCGGTTGTGGCTGAAGATAACAATTGCTAATGCCTTCATAGGTACGGTATGAACTGTCTGCCTCTCTATCAGAATGTTCATAGTCAGCACCTGCTGCATAGACTAATTGTTATTGTCTTCATGGCTATAGTCTGTCTGTCTATCTCTCTTTTTATGAAAATCCTGGCCTTTGTCATGACCTTTATCAGTATGGCTATGGTGTAGTATGGCTATTCTTACAGAACATATGATGTGTGCATCTAGGCATTTAGATTAATTTCAGTCTCACATTAATTTCAGTATACTAGTTAAGACTCTAGATACGTATTGAGACATACTGAAATTCATTTAAAAAGAGGTCACTGTCTGCATTGTGCAAATGACAACTCTGTCAAGCCTGAATGGGCTCCTAGATAAATTGTAGAAATGCATAACATGCATGTTTGATGGAATATTTAGCTTATTATAGCTATAATAAACGGTAGCGCAAAGGAAACATCTTCAACCCCTCTTTTTGTTTGGACTAGTTACAGCTATAACAGATATTTGTTTTGTTGTAGTGGCAAAAATATGACACTAGCACTAAATTCAGATCCTGTTCTCAGGGTCAGATGTAGTCGACTGGCTCTTCCATCACGTCGAGGGCTTCACAGATCGCCGTGAGGCACGCAAGTACGCCAGCAACCTGCTGAAGGCTGGTTTCATCCGCCACACTGTCAACAAGATCACCTTCTCTGAGCAGTGCTACTACATATTTGGTGATCTCTGTGGTAGTAAGTCTTTTTTTTCATTTTTTTTTATTCTTCTATCCTCTTTGTTGCCTTTTTAATTTGTGTTTTGTATTCTACTTGATTCACCTCCCTATTTCAATTCAACATTGAAAACTGCCATAAAATAATGAAATGCCTGGTCAGTGCCAGGGACTAGCTCCTCAACTACTGCATATGTCTTAGAATGCCTACTGCATTACCATAACAGTAGTAGAGAAAATGAAGGATGTCGTTATAGCAGTTTCAGTTTTTGGCAGTTGAGAATCAGTCAAGAATCAACTGCTTGCCTGCAGCTGTATTCAAGTAACTGTTGTATTTTGTGTGTGACCTAAAACTGCTTGTCTCTACCCATCCTTTCAGACATGGCTCACATGTCCCTACAAGACCATGATGGTTCGAGTGGGGCTTCTGATCAGGACACTCTGGCTCCTCTCCTCCACTCGGGCGAGGCTCCGTGGCCTATGGCTTTCCCTTACCAGTACCCAGTTCCCCTCCCTCCGGAGCTGCCCCATGGCTTCAGCGAAGCAGGAGGAGGGAGTGCAGGCAGCCAGCATAGTGAGGGTGAGATGATTTTATGACTGGTGACGACACACACACACACACACACACACACAAAACAGTCCATAACAAAACACATCACTCACAGAGACAGACAGACACACACAGAAATGTTCAAAGGACAAACACATGCATTTTCACTGAGATGAGACCCCGCTCACCTCCTTCCATCTGTCTGTGTTCTGTCAGGGAGCCGTAGCAGCGGGTCCCACTGCAGCGAGTCAGAGCTCAGGAGGGAGAGGGCCCCCAGCGAACGCTCCGCCCCCAGTGAGTGCAGCATGCGCAGCTCGCACAGCATGCGCAACCCTCGTTCCCACGGTCACAGCTCCAGCTCTGTTCGCCTAGCCCACCCGCCTCTCGGTACGGTGGCGGTGGCCACACCGGGCTCCCCCTCTGGCCGCACGCTGATATCCATGCCCCCCGAACTCTCTGCCTCGCGCCAGTCCTGCCACACAGTAGGCAGCCAGGGCGAGTTCTTTGTTGACATTATGTGATGTTGGTCAGATGAATGGATGGATGAATTAGATGTATGATGTGTGTATGTGAGTTTCCTCTTGTTCGTGAAAGACAGTAAAGAAATGCCATGTTTCCGTTAGGCATCCTGCGTCATCCTGCTAGAGGCTACCTGAGAAGGTGGCAATTAGGGCCCTTCAGAAGAAATGTAGGTCAGAGAGAGTAGGAGAGAACATCAACTCATCTGGATGAACTTCAAAAGGTGTTGTAGAAGAAAGAAAAGCAAATACCCATTTCAAGATGTGACAAAATAGAAGTGAGGGCTCTAACCTCCCTCTGGCTCTGCTTTCGCTCTGGTTTCCTTGCCATCATTTGAGCATGACTATGTTGATCTAGAATGTATCTCACAGACATATACTTTTAGTATTGGTCATTTCCATTTTGTCAACATTTCTTTTTTTTTTTACTTTGAAGCTTCACTTGGCAGAAATGCATTGCCTAAAACAAACTCCATTTTTGATGAGAAAATGTTTTTTATTTATAAATATAGTTTTATTGCCTAAGCTTGGAATATCCCTCTGTGTGTGTCTGTGTGTTTATTAAGAAGACCACTAGGGTCTGTAAGTGTCCTCTAGCTGGACATGTTGGGTGAACTTAAAACAAGTGAGGAATTTCACTTCCTTGGACTGGAATGTTTGTTGGAATGTTATCTGGAACCCAGATGTGTGAGTGTTGTCCTCAAAAGAAGGCAGTAGTCCACTGAATGTTATGAATAGACAAATGGAGTTCTATTGGAATGGAACTGTGGAGGAGCTTGTAGGGTACGCATGTCTAGACTGCCTGGACTGGCATTTTGATGGAGACTTTGCTATTGTGACCCATTGACACCATTATGTGCATAATGAAATACACACACCAACAGACGTGCAACAATATTTATAGGAACATTTTGTTAAGAAAAACAGTGAAAAATATTTCAGCAGTTCTGAAATGCACTGTTATGCGTCTACAAAGATCAAGGGTGTGTCCTGGAAGAATTTCACTTTAAACCACACTTGGACAGAATTCATTGGAAATGTGAATGTGTTTTTCAGGTAGACAAGATTTTGCAACAACTACAAGCAGTGAAATGAACAAGACAGCAAAGCAACATTGCATAGTAATTAACTGTTGGATATATGCAATCATTATAGTAAATGTCATTTCTATTTCTGTGTAGAATGAGGAAAAAATTAGTATCCTGTCTTTGAAATGTCTATTTGCCTTTTGGCTATCCTGAGTTTAACCACAACGGAGAGGAGTTGAGTAAAGAGGCTACATTAGTATAGGAATCCAAAAACTGTCTACAGGTTGGGCAGGTTTACGTTCTGCTGTCTAGGATTGCAGAATGGGTCATCTAACTGTTCAGTGCTACCACACACATTAATTCAGTCCAAGAGAACCGTTCTCCAGAATGTTGAAACAGCTATGATGTAGCCCACTTCACAATAATCTATATGAATATTGGATCTATACATGTAAAGACTTTTATCCCATTGGTCACGCACAGCACGACATTTCGGTAATGACGTAAACGCGTAGACCACTGATGGTTGTCAGCTGACTGACCATTGGGAGGGAGGGGCTTGAGTCGGTGAAGCAAGAATCCCGCTAATCCCTTTGATCCTGGAAATACCAAGCAAAAGGAAAGGGCGATACCGCGCTTTTTTGTGCAGCGGTATTTATCAGGTAAGATTTAACACACTCCAAAAAAATTGCATGAAAATTCGTTCAGTGCCCCTATTTTGTTTCGTTGGTCACGACACCATTATTAGCGGCAGATCTCTGTTCTATTTCGCAACAGGAACAGGATAGCTTGAAACCAAATGATATCAAAAATATTGGGAAGATCTATCTGTGTAGGTTTTTAAGAGTTGTAAACGTAGTTGTAGTCCCAGCGGTCAACGAAAATATAATGAATACGAAAGGGTGAAAAACATTAACATTTCATGAGCATTTTCTTTCCGTTGAGGCAGACATCTTGGACCAATTATATTGCGATAAACCAGCCACGGGAATGATACTTCCTGTATTTTCACCATTGTGGATGTCCGAACTAGCTAGAGCTACATTGTATCAATTCGCAACCACCTTGCCCCATGTCCTTGAGTCGATATGGACTGAAAACGATATAATCCTGCGGTATTTTTGACCTTAACTGAGCGATGTTGCCAGTCCAAGCCAGGTCACGTCTTAGTGGACACGAACAGATTTGAGTAACCCGGCTAAAACGATATGGCTTTTACCACAACCCTAACGGTAGTTGCTAAGGTTTGGTTTGATGTAACGTGTGCTTCGGTGGGCGCAAGATAATATTCCCGAGGAATTGTTTTGTCCATAGGAAACACCAGGCTAGTATTTATGCACCAACACCCGTCATACATCGAGACTTCGCTCGTGCACATCCTGGTCATATCTGTTTTGAGATGTTGCACGTTATCAGCATCGCCATGCCGCCTGTAATGTGAACAGTGCCTTTATATCCGATATTACCATGATGTTCAGTTCTATCAAGTGTTGCTGGAGGTCATAATGGCAACCTATTCATTGGTAAGGATGCAAGCAATTCTGCATACATTTTTCATAGCCAACCAGACAGCTGCAGCAATCAGTGACCCAAGTGCTGATCAAACTGAAAGTCAATATAGATGTGTAAATGGTATAGGATAATAGAGATTATCCTTAAGTTTTCCCTTTGGAGGTAATCACAAATGCGGTTCTCAGTTATTGTGGCTCAAACAGTAACCTGTACATCACGAATAAATCATGTATGGCTCATGCTTAGTGCTCTTGTTGTGTAGGTGTTGGACCATCATGACTCGTGAGGACTGAAGAACAGCCACCATGATTGGAGGACTGTTTATCTACAACCATAAGGGAGAGGTTCTTATCTCCCGTGTCTACCGTGATGATATTGGGTATGTCCTGAAAGGCTGAGGGATGATTCTTGAACATTCTGCCGCCTGCCACACTTTCTTTTATGCTGTCATAAACGGTCATCAAGTCAAACCGAACGAGGAATTTAATTAAAAAGGGTGCTATTCATGTGGAATTATTTAATTTAAGACTTGATCATGTTTTTGTCAGCACCCTACGAAATCATTTGTGAATTATGTACAAATCCATCCATATTGTGGTACCATTTTAATACCATCAGCCATCCCTACAGCCTCTTTGTGTGTGAGTCTATTGTGTGTGGGTGAGTACACACCTACCCTACCTATGTTTATGTATCTGTCCTCTCATTCTCTTCATCCCTTTTGGCATATTGCTCCCTCTACATTTCCATTATGGCAACTGTAGGAGTAGGTAAGAGATGTTCCCCTATCACATCCTCAGAAGCATGTTCCCAGACCCATGACAACCAATCAAACTGAAGCGCATGCCACCTGACCAATGGCAAAAGACTGAGGACCGCAAAGCATGACACCTGACAAACATGCGCATAACTATAAGTTGTATATTAGTGCACCCAACAGGGCAGGCCAATGAAATGTGGAAAATGATAATATTAAGAGAGACCGGCCAATTGCACAAGCTGTCATTTCCCAGTCATCCGCCTCTTAAGTTCCTCCTTTTTTGTTTCCTTTGAAAGCATGTTCGCAAGAAATGGTGTAAACTGAACTCTGAAGCCCAACCCAAATATATGTTTTACCTGCTCGTCCATGAGAAGAGGAGTACGCCTATTGTAATCAGTGTCAGCCTTCTGTATATATACACATAGTGCACATTGATGACCTTATGCACCCTGTTTAAATGGGAACGGGAAGGTTACCTTGGATATTATTGGTGTTTTAGAGATCAACTCCTGAAGGGAAATTAACAGTCTCTAAACATCTCATGGCAGACTAGTGGTTCGTCATTATTGAAGACATTAGTTGGCTGAACTGTGTGAAGTGAAGCCAAGTGGAGGATTTGTCTTACTAGAGGACGTTATTAAATGGCAGGTGTCTGGCGTAAAGTGGTGAGGGAAGCCGTGCCTCTGGGGAATGGACACGGTGACCTTGATAACTGGTGTACTGTACAAGTGGAGGTGCGTCAGCTGCTTTTTGTTGTTGTTGACATCAATCTGTTTCTTTTCCCTCATCTCTGTCTCCCTCTCCATCTCTTTATGTCTCAGACGCAATGCAGTGGATGCGTTCCGTGTGAATGTGATCCATGCGCGGCAACAAGTGCGCTCACCAGTCACCAACATTGCCCGCACCAGCTTCTTCCATGTCAAGCGGGCCAACATCTGGCTGGCGGCCGTCACCAAGCAGAATGTCAACGCTGCCATGGTGTTTGAATTCCTCTACAAGATGTGTGATGTCATGGCTGCCTACTTTGGCAAGATCAGCGAGGAGAACATCAAGAACAACTTTGTGCTGATCTACGAACTGCTTGATGGTAAGGGCTAAGGCACCATTAGTTGACATCATTCATCAAAAGCAGAAAGGCGTTTTCCTTGTTTATTTATTCATTTATTTTTGCGTGCACTTTTTGAATTTTGCTCATTTGTTCAACTTAAAATGTTTGACCCTGAGGTCAGAGTGAATAAAGGGAATTCTGATTCCTCTGTCAAAACTCGTACGGAGAGGGGCACCTCCGGAGAGCAGCCGGCTCCGGAACGGTGGTGGTCCTGCCCTGGAGTGCGTTAGCACCAGCACCAGCACCAGGGCCGCCGCCGTTCCAGAATTGGCAGCGATCTGTGAAAAAGAGCCAAACCTTTTCTCTCTGAACACGAGCTCTGACAGTGAGGGACAAAATGGCCCCTTATTCTCTTCCCTATCTACACCCACTCATCTTTCAAGTTGGTACGCTGCAGTTTTGTTTGCCTTGCAACTTTAACAATAGGTATTGTCCCAGTCTGACAGGAAGCAGGACTCTCGTCGTCCTTTGTATTCACTGAGGCCGTCTTTTCCTCTGTTTATTGCACTCTGTAAAGGATGGTGTTTCTAGTCGCTTACCATGTGGGTTTTGTACAGATGTCTATTCACCATTGATTTATTTGATATTGATAATTTGCGATATCAAGCAGTGTGAAGCTTTTGATTTTGTCAGTTTAACTAACCAAATACTACATCTTTTAAAACTTGGCGGCCATTCATGGCTAGACATCAGGCACAGACTGCTGGGAAAAGGGGCATGCTAAAAAAAAAAAAAAATAACCAAGGTGGCTATAATTGGCTGATGAAATAGGCCAATGGGGATGATTAAAGGAAGTAGATATTTCAAGTCTAGGTTCAGGACTATGCATGCATGACTGTGTGTATGTGTGTCTGTTTGTTTGTGTGTGTGTGTGTGTGTGTGTGTGTGTGTGTGTGTGTTCGCGCACCTGCAGAGATCCTTGATTTTGGCTACCCTCAGAACTCTGAGACCGGAGCACTGAAAACCTTTATCACCCAGCAGGGAATCAAGGGCCAGGTGAGAAGCCTGTTCAGTCCTCACAAAGCATCGAGATCAGTATTACACACACAATCCACTCTTTAATCCAGTTATTGATGTTTTAAACTTGAACACCTTTTCCATTTTCATTTCCCACCCTGTCTTCGGTGATGGAACTTCAAACCCACAGCATCAGGTAATGACATAACTTATCTCGATTATCAATTGATGTCAGATGTCAGACATGTTTCAGGACCTGTTGACGTGTCCTTCTGCATGTGACACCACAGACCAAGGAGGAGCAGTCTCAGATCACCAGCCAGGTGACTGGGCAGATAGGCTGGCGTCGAGAGGGCATCAAGTACCGCCGTAATGAGCTCTTTCTGGATGTGCTGGAGAGCGTTAACCTGCTCATGTCCCCACAAGGTAATAGTCTTTGCGGTGGAACAGGAGATTTGGGTTTGGAGGCTAAACTTAAAGGAAGGGGAGCATGAAAACCTAATGATGACAAACTGCAACAAAATCATAAAACGTTTTTTGTGTTAGCATATACAATAAGCGTGATAATGTATAGTCCGCCAGTCATTCTGCTTCATTCAAAATAAATCCTTTCAGGACGATACAAGACCCCTTCACAGATTTACTTTTCAAGAATGAGTGGCAGTCTACATTATCCTTTACATATAGGATATGCTCTACTGTTTTCAGTTCCACTCACCCTGCTGTTGTGTGCCCTCGCTGCAGGTCAGGTGCTCAGCGCGCACGTCTCTGGCCGGGTGGTGATGAAGAGCTACCTGAGTGGAATGCCCGAGTGCAAATTTGGCATGAATGACAAAATTGTGATTGACAAGGCGGGAAAAGGCGCAACTTCAGATGAAGCAGGCAAGAGGTGAGTTGGTGGGGGCGTGTTCTGAAACTTTTTGAATGGCGATGTAAGTGGGACTCTCTTCTTAATTGTAAATGGGGAGGCTGTCAGTTAACCTTGTTTTGGTGTTCTGTACGTGTTTTTGGTTATGTTTTTTCTGCATGGATATTTCCGGTGTATTCGTTGAGTTAGCTGTTTATTTATGCTTAGGGTGTAGACGCCACGGTTGATTTTGTTTGAGTTCTGAAGTTGTGTACTTCTGTTGCATTCCCCTTGCTTTCTCTTTCTGTGCTCTACCTCAGTGAGTTAGGGGGAAGGTACTGTATCTCTGGCATTCGTTCCTTCACATCCATCTCCCTCTTTGTGTTCAGTGTGTTGTGTTCTCCCTTTCCGTTTGGCATATTAGCATCGCACACACCAGTTTTCAAATCTCTATGAAACTCATGTCTTGTCAGTGATGGTAATATGAATTTACTCATTCAACCATGTGCCCCCCCCCCGCCCCCCGCCTCCCCCCCCCATTAGTAGATAATGTTCTTGTGGTTGTGTAGATATCACTGAAGACTGTTGTGCTAGCTAAGTAACTGATCATAGCTAAATCACACATGTTACTAAAACCAAATTAAGTGAAAGCTAACATTTGTTAGGATGTGTGCACCATACTAAGCCCCCCCTGTGAATATGTTCTGCAGCAGTGGAAAGCAGTCCATAGCCATCGACGACTGCACTTTTCACCAGTGTGTGCGCCTCAGCAAGTTTGACTCGGAGCGCAGCATCAGCTTCATCCCTCCAGATGGCGAGTACGAGCTCATGAGGTGAGTGGGGACACCATATGGCAAGCAATTTCAACATTTAACCCAACCACACTCCTATCTTTATTTACTTTTTAGATATTCATAATGGCATTTCTTGTTGTATTCTCGCTAGTCAGAATGGTTATGAAAGATATCCACAATAAAATTCTTATAGTAGAATTGTATTTCAAAATATCCACAGCTTTGATTGTACTCATCGAAACTACATTTAAGATATCTAAAAAAAATCCTTAAGTATAGTGGCCGTTTTAACATTTAATAGCTAGGCTGGATATATATTGCAGATATCTGTAATTCAATTCATCCTAGTCACGAACAATATGTCAGATATCCACAATTACATTCTTCCTGTCCACAATTGTCATTACAGATATTCACAACGTTATGTGTATTGGTCTTTCAATTTCAGATATCAGATAAAACTCCCATTTCAAATGCCTACAATGCAGTTACTAATTTGGTAATACGATCAGATATCCAAAATGAAGGCGGAAAAAAAAAACATTCCAATTTTGAATATCTGGAAATACATTGTGACTAGTAAAAATGTCATTTCAGATGTCCACAGTAAATGTAATATAGTAAATGGATTAAATGGATTAGATGTAATAAATGTAAAGTATTAAGACTAGTACAATTTCAGATATCTACAGTTAGGTCTAGAAACAATGCAACTGCAGATATCCACAATTGTCTGTTTTACTAGTAGGAATGCAATTCTGGATATCCAAAAAGATAACAATAAATGCCAAAATGGGAGTAGTAACAAGATATTTGAAGTACAAGTTTTTCCTAGTAAGAATTCTATAAATATAACTGTAGATATCTGAAATGATAATTGTGGACAGGAAGAAAGTCATTGTGGATATCTGAAATGTTCTTTTTGACTACGATGAATTGAATTACAGATTATCTGCAATATATATCAGTCTAGCTATTAAATGTTAAAATGGCTTGCCATAGACAACAAGCCCTTTTCAGCCTTGAGCCAAGAAAGGAAGGGTGCACATTCAGTACAACTGCAGTGTAGGTGTAGTGCTTTGAGATTATAAAAATACACCCTGCTTAAATAGTGCATTGTCATGTTTTTTTTTTTTTTAGTTGTTTTTTGCTGTGTAATTCAGAATTAGTTAAAATTGAGGTGTCTGCAACCATGAAACATTGGACCAACATTTCAGTAAACCAGTAATTGAGAATTTCCATATGGTGACATGTTTTGGTTGCCATTTACCTCATTGTGGATGCCATGAGCAGGTATCGGACCACCAAGGACATCATCCTGCCCTTCCGTGTCATTCCACTGGTGAGGGAGGTGGGGCGCACCAAGCTGGAGGTGAAGGTGGTCATCAAGTCCAACTTTAAGCCCTCTCTGCTTGCACAGAAGATTGAGGTGAGTGAGACCAGGCTGGAGCTGTGTGTCCTTGGAGTTTCTGGGCCAGCGGTCATTTTGGGGGTGGCTGGTTTTGTTTAGTCTGGTGACCCTCTTTTTGCCTCTTCTAGGTCCGCATCCCGACTCCTCTGAACACAAGTGGGGTTCAGGTGATCTGCATGAAGGGAAAGGCCAAGTACAAGGCCAGCGAGAACGCCATTGTGTGGAAGTGAGTGAGTGAGCTGAGCTTCCCTGTATTCTGTTGGCTCGTTGCACGCTCTCATGCAGTGGCACCCACCCAGAATAGCGTGCTAATGTGGAAGTGGCGCAGGGGTAACTTGCTCTGTGTGTGTGTGCCCCCTCCCGACTCATTAGGATCAAACGCATGGCTGGAATGAAGGAGTCCCAGATTAGTGCTGAGATTGAGCTGCTGCCCACCAATGATAAGAAGAAGTGGGCCCGTCCACCCATCTCTATGAACTTTGAGGTACAGTCTTGCTGTGTGTTTAAAACACATTTAGTCACTTCGTTTGGCAGACGTTTGTTGTTGATTTAAAAAAAAAAAAAAAAAAAAAACAGAGTCTGATACTTTGGTGTGAAAATGTTTTGGTATATTTTAAGTATTTAGGATTTAGGACAGTGTTTTCATACATTTTGGGAATACCCTGTTCTATCTTAAACTATTTATTTCTTAACCTGTGAATTTGTCATGGTCACATCAAATTTGAAATCCCTATTTATGTATTTTTAGGTTCCGTTTGCACCTTCTGGACTGAAGGTGCGCTACCTGAAGGTGTTTGAGTCCAAACTGAACTACAGCGACCATGATGTGATCAAATGGGTGCGTTACATTGGTCGCAGCGGCATCTACGAGACACGCTGTTGATGAGCCACTGAACAGATGAAATCCTCCTTTCTCTATCTCTACCTACAGTATATCCATCCCCCCCATTCCTCTCCCGATTTGTGGATGAATTATAAAAAAAAAAAACACTGCAAAGCTCAAAAGAAATATGCAAAATGTGAACGCTTGTTTTCTCTGTCTGTCTGTATACTGAGTGACCAAATGAACTGGTTCAGTGGGCAAATGGGGACTGAATAGTTAGACCAGGAGGCTTCTCCCTCTGGGGCCCCCTAGTGTTGGGGGGCCCCCCTCCTTCTCAGCCACCCCTCTTGCCTGGACCAGTGTAGCAGGCCTAAGTGATGTGACTTGGCCACTGAACCCATTCATTTAGAGCTCCACTTTTGTGGGTTGTAATCTGTGGTTGCCCCTTATTGACTTTATCATACCTTTTAGTGTCTGTGTATGATCTCGCTTTCAGTGGTCATTGTCTAGTTCAGTATAAAATACATCATGGAAACAGACATGTCACGCCTTTCGTTTGTTTCAGATCTCTTTCCTCAGGGGACATAGTGATGGTGTTCTGTCTTTAGGTTGTGGTGCAGCTTAAGTCATATGTACTTCACAGATATGTGGCAGTATACATTAACAGAAGAGTCATGATGTTTAGGAGATTTATTTTACATTTAGGTGTTTCTTTTGTCCCTACTTGATGATCTGTACATTCACAAGCCACTGAGGGAAAACAAACAAAAAAGGCCTGGATGACAGATAAAGTCTATGTCAATAATGGCATACCTTAACAGAGGCTGAGGTGAATCTATGTAATTGACAGGCCGTTGTGAAGTTTACACAGCTCGTGATTTTGCAGAGAAAAAGACTCAATCACGGATTCACTATTCAAAAGAGGTTGACGAGTTTTAAGGAAGACTAAACTCAAATAAAATACTTGCAGTAACAACCACACAGACCGTTGCCAGTCCGAAATACCTCAAGGGTCACTGTGCTTTAAACAACCTTTCACAGTTCTGGGAATAATAAAACCTACTTCAAACGACATATCTTGTTTTACAAACAGTGGTAGGTTCATTCTTAATCTTATGATCTACATCATTTAAAACAGGTAAACCACATTTCCTTCAGAAAGTGCAACAAAATGCCTATTCTACCTGTTCATGCACTAGTTCAGATCTTTTCCACACTGACCATGCACCAATCCACTTGACCTGGACCTGTTTGTTAAAGTTTAAAGGAAGATGAACTGTAACCAGACAAACTAATCTAGGGGCCTTCCCCTACTGCCCTGATAATCCTCGGCTTCCTCTGAGCTGGTGGCAGATAAGTGAGTTCATGAACAGCTGCTGAATGTCATACAAAAACCCAACCAGGCAGCCCTGCCAGTCTTGAGAGCAGCAGCACCTATATATCCAACTCGAGCAGTTCATCTGCTGGTTTCTGGGTCTTTTCAAAGGTCTAATAGTGTTCAAACTATATTCAAAGATGGAAGAAAAAAACAGTAACAACGTCAAGCTGTCAAACGCAAGGCAAAAAGAAGCTACTCATGTGTCTACCTGGGAATCGGTATCACTGGCATCTTTTACAAAGAAAATAACATTCACGGTGGTAAGTAACTCTTAGGGTGACCTGGAGCTTCGGGGGCCAGATGGGTTGTGCACACACAACAATGACGCTCTGCCAAGAGCGCTGTGTAGGCAGTGTAAAGCCACACCCCGCACTTACACACATCTGTGACAACACAAACAGCTTGACAAACAACAGCCTGAGCAATTCACAGGGTTAACTGCACTACATTTGTGCACTTTCCTGCTCTTACTGTGAGACTTTATGCAGGGTTAAACCAAATAACTATTAGCATAATAAAAGTTGCATTGTGTGAGCATTTTCACTGCCAAAACACTAAAAGTAAAAACCAAGTGGACTGTGTAGTTGTATATCTTGTATGTATGTATATCTTATCCCCAACACGGTGATCATAAAATAGGCAGGAGAACCCATATATATTTAAATGGTCTTGCCCTGTCTTCCCCAAATCGTTGCTGTGATACAAGTGTGGAAACTGAATGTATACATTAATAGTCTCAAAGTACTACAAAGCTGCTGGGGAATTGCGCCCTGTCAAAAAAGGCCGGCCTGATCCATTCAACACAAACCCCCAAATAAATAACGTCTTGTGTTTTTTAGTGTGTGTCTGTGTTTCTGCAAGACTCCTGTCCATGAACTAGTGAGGATCAGCGTAATAACATATGGAGATATGACATGACAAGACCAATCAGATAGAAAATGCTGATTATGGGGAGTGTGAGGTTGTTCAAAAATTCAGTGCGAGAGGGAGTCTGGGAGTCTGAGATGCCCTACTCGTCATCGTCGTCGTCGTCGTCTTCGCTGATGGCTTGTCCCCGCACGGCGTAAGAGTAGCCATGGAAGGCACTGCCATGCTGGGATGGGGGGGAGGAGGGTGGAGAGGTCTTGTTGAAGAAGGGCAGGCGGAAGGTGGGGGAGGGGGAGCGTTCACGTGTGGGGCTGCTGTTGGGGCTCTGCCGTGGGCTGATGGCCTGCAGCATACGACCCTTGCCCTCTTTCAGCATGTGCTTCTGCGGAGAGAGTGAGATGCATTTAGCAAAAGGGGAACAGTATTTCTGATTTGCACCCAATAAAAATGTCTTTCAGAGAGTACTGTGTTATTTTCTCAGAGGTGAGGCATTGTAGGTAAAGTTATTTTCTAGGCATGAGGGTAAGTGAGATGGAGAGGAAGAGAAGTGAGGTGAGAAGAGTAATTTTAATATGCCTTCTGCACAATCTACAATCTGCTTTTCTTACAATCTACTCAAGGCACCACAATTCAACCTCACTGCTGCATCACGGTTCAGAGGCAGAGACTCACAAGGGCACCCTCTGGACCAAACATCTGCAGAAAGTTGCCAATGAACTCCCGGGACTTTTCCTCCCACTTCTGGATGAGGTCAATGCTCTTCTCCTCCACCTTCTGCACAAACTCCTTACTCTTCTCCTCCACGTCACGCACCTTCTTCTTCACTTTGTCAACTCTCTCCTGCAGGTGATACTTCTTCTCCTGGAAAGCGTGGAATCACATACATGCGCTTAGGGTACAAAGGTTTTTAGCCTATTGCTGGAGAGCCCGTTAAGATAAAAAAAAAATCCTCAGAGGTTCTAGACCGCACCTTTTTGGGGGTGTAAATGAACAGATATTGTATAGGCCTACTTTCAAGTGTCACTGCATGCACAAATCAAAGTTTGTAGACTATGGAAGTGATGCTGGAAAATGTTACACGAAAGGCAGGTAATACAATAAAAAAAAATTGATAGTAAAAGTGAAATCATGTCAAGCCCTTACATGGTGTATCTGCTGAATTAGTAAAATGAAACTAAGGGGCACCTACTGAAAAACCACACTCAATCCTTACATTGATGAAGCTGACATTCAGCTCCTTGGCCGTGTACCCGCGCTGGAGGTTCCGGCGCACATAAACATCATAGTCACGGACAATCCTCGTGATGATGTCAGAAGTGGAAATGCCCTCCGTCCGCTGGGTCGGGGCAAACATTCCTGAAAAACCACCCCAAGGAAGAAAAAAAGAGGACTTCATGAAACACTCTTAAGCTTTTGAAGAGACAGCTCTGTGCAGACAGCATCTAAAGGGGCTTTAATCACCCACCGGCCTCTTTGATGTGCTTGTAAACATCGTCACTTCCTGCCGATGAGTATGGGATGTCGTCGTGGGCAACAAAATCAATCTAAAAAAAATCAGGACATTCCAGACAGGATAGGATTACAAGAGGGAAGCACAATAAACACCCAGAAGATATTTATGTTAAACTGTCATAACATTATCAGTGTAACTCAGCAACACAAGCATGTTATCTACTAGAGTTTTGTACTAGCCACACATTATCCCATCTGACAGCTACATTATATAAATCACTACCCTTGTAATTTAGCAAACACTTATTTCTTTTGTCCAGAAAGAGGCATTTCACCAGACCAGTGGAATACATGTTCTAAGGCTAAAATAGACGCTGACAAGAGCTCTACATCCACCCAACTATGCTCATTTCTGCTTACCCGGTGCTCAGCCAGAAACTCGGGCGAGAGCGTCCAGGGTGCGTTTCGGACAACCTCGTCAACGTAGCGGCAGTGGCTGATGGCATCGTAGCGCTCGTCTTCGTTCATGACGGTGAAGCCCTTAAACTTGTGTGTGAGGTCATCACTGCACACTGTGGTGGGGTGGGAAAGGCACTGAATACAACACTTTTGATAACCCTAGGCTAAACCTCCATCTGTACTAAGGAACTGTTGGGGCAGAATAATTGACTTACAGGTCCTGACTTACATTTATGAAAAGCACACTGAAAGAAGGACAGGGTCTCAGTCATAAGTGTCAAAACAACCTGCCTTGATAAATGACATTCAACAGCAGACAAACAAAAGTCTGACACACAAACAGAGAGAAAGAGAGAGAGAAACATTCAAATAGAAATGAGCTCACCGCCCACGATGAGGTGTGTGTTTGGGAACAGTCCTTTGGCCTGCATTAGGGCTCTGGCATGTCCAGAGTGGAACATGTCAAAGATCCCATCAGCATACACCCGCACCGGTCTGTCCGCTAGATCAGCAAAGCCACAAAAGAGTACAGCCCTGTGGTTACCCGTTAAGTATATGCTGATTAAAAACCTATATACAACTTGGACGATTTCCTGTGATGTATTACTTTGGTCATCTCTTTAACTGAATGAAAATGGACCTAAAACCGAAGTGCATTTACCAAAAAGGCCCGTGTGAAATAATCTGCCTGGTTAAAGTAGTCATTCACAACCCCAAAGGCTCCTCAAAGCAGCAGGTGGTTACTCATAATACCCGATCGAGGGTGTCTGGGAGACAAAACATCTTTCCACCTTTCTTTGACAGTGTTGGAGCCCTAGGCAAACTTTAGTTTGATGACTACTTTTCCCATGATGCATTTGTGGCACAATATTATGCTTTGCAAAATTGAGCAAGCGTGTGTAAGGCATGTTGGGCGTGCACAGATAAGACAGCAAGCGAGTGAGAAAGACGTTGTGCGAGGGGGTGTATATACGCAGCATGCAACGTGGGGTTGTTTTGTGTCGGAAGGAGATTTTTCAGCCTTCTATATGTCCAGAGTTGCCCTTTCAGACCACAGGAGATTGCCTTTTGCCCTGTGGAAGTCAGCACCGGATGGGTCAAAGTTGAGTGAGATCAGGACGCTTGATTTAGTGAGCTTGGTAAGAGACATGTTTGGCTTGGTAGATGGCCATGGTCCTGGAATGCCTTTAGCCGAGATTGCACATGCGCAATGTCTGCCGACACCCCAAGAGCTAGCATCAGAGGCCGCTGCCAGAGGGTGAATTTACAAAGGAGTTTGAAAGGCAAGTCGGATGATCTGCCAGATAAGAATGGATGTAGGACTGGTAGGCATCTGAGGACCAACAGCGTTTTGATTTGCTGCTCGGATAGGCCATTGTTTGCTGCAGTCATGGCAGTTCCTGTGCTAAAAGTAGTGATCTGCAGGGAATGCTGATTTGATGAGGACGGATTTCAGGAGTGACTGGAACCAGTGGCAAGTGACCGGGGTACCTTCGTCTGTGGCGAAGAGAGGGTTGAATTGAGAGGACTGCTTGGAACGGTACGAGATGTAGTGAGTTAGGCTTTGGAAAGGATGAGGATGAGAAGCAACAGTAAAAAATGAAAGTGATTGAGTGACCTTCCTTAAATTGATCGGTTTTGCTCTGAACATCTGAAGGTCTGAGTCGCAGGTATCTATGGCTGGATTAAAACTGGCTACATCCCAACAGCTCAAAAAAGCAAATACAAACATGTTGCTGTGAGGGTGAAATCTATGTGTTTGGACATAGATTGGTTTCGCAGGGTAGTAACAGTACATTAACACGATACGTGTTGGATGCTTCAACAGAGACGCTTCCCATTCACTTTGAATGGGGTGACGTCATGCGTTGCCGAACTGAATTGTGGTTCCGTTGGCGTCGCGTTGCTTGCTGGCGTCGGCGTCGTGTTGCTTGCTCGTGTTGGCGTCCCGTTGGCGTCCCGTTGGTTAAAGTTGAGAAAAGTTCAACTTTTCAAGCGGCAGTGCATTGGGCAACCAATCAAATTGTATTCATGCAAATATTACAGCACAGGCGCTAGCCAATCAAAACGCTTTTATGCGAATCTCCAAAGAGAGCAAAAACATGCCAGACCAAACTCCATAGATGGTCTATTTTGTACATAGAAGTCATTTATTTGGCTTTTTTTTTTCCGCTAACGAAATTACACAGCGGTCAGCAATTCATAGCGGCGTGATTGGTTGTTGACCCCCAAACGCTGGGCAAGCCAACTGTCATGCCTTAACGCAAGGCAGACGTGTTAATGCACTGTAAGGCAGGTGGCGAGGATATCCGCTGTAATTGGTAGGTGCGAGTCCGGTGTAGCTGGCTGTTGCCTGCAGATACCTTTGATTAATAGGCCTATCCAAGCATCGGAAAAGGAAGAGCATTCAGAGCCGTACACCATCCTCTAGAAAAAACGAATGCTGGATAGGTATACCTTGATGGTTGAGATTTTGATCTTCTGGACTGTATGAGCATATGTGATCAATGAAGAGAGGGTTAGTGTATCAAGGCTGGGGAAACTGAGTGAGTGGCTGGAGTGGAAATGTTTCAAGAAGGACCACGTTGTCCAGTAGGACTGGAGAGTCCTGGGAGCAAAAGCTTGGAGAGCTAGATCAACCGAGATGGGCGGGAGATAGCTGAGAGGATGGTTTAGTGAAAGACCGTCTCGGAGAAAACTCAAAAGTGGCGTGGAGTGAGTGTCCCCTCCTGGTGCCAAGGTCCTGAATTTCTGAAAGTTAAACTGAGAAAGGGAGTCAGTGATTTGATTGTGATAGTCTAGAATATGAGCAGCTCTGATTATAAACTGGTGGCAGGCTGCTATCCAAATAAGGTGTCTGAGGAAGGGAGACAGTGTGGACGATTTTGCACGCCCCTTTGTTCATGGCGTTAACTACTGCTTGGTTATCGTGTATATCAGCACTCCCTCTGACCCCCATTACGTTCCATAGAGAATAGCTGCTATTACCACTGGGTATAGCTTGGAGAAGGGGGAAGAAGCCTTCTCCGTGCATCGTGACCAGAATTGTAACAGCCACCAAACCCTACCGATGGTGCTGCATCTGTAAACATCTGAAGGTCCTCTGGCGAGAAAAAGCAGACATCGTAACACATCAGGCTCTGGTCATTGCGAGCTGTGGGATCTAATAGTGAGAGAACTGAAGAGACGTGAGAGAGGAGGTGTGCGATGAAAGGTTGGCTTCGGGGAATGATGTGCATTGTGAAATGAAGGAGGCCCAGGAGGGAGGAGGATGTCTAGCGTGATTGGGAGTCCAGGAAGTTATCGATGGTAATGGAAATCCGGTGTTGCTTCTCCTTTGGAAGAGACGAAGAGAAGTCACTGGTACCGAATTTATACGATAGCGATAAATTCTAGCCGTTTTTGATGGCCCACAGGTTTTCTCCTCTAAGAGCTTTTTAAAAACATTAGTCAGAACGGTAATTCTGGCGGCGGATGGGCTTCTTTGGGGGGGTTCATTGTAGGATCCAGCATAGGGCCTCTGAAAGAGAGTCGAATATTTTGGGGCTGCTGCAACACAGATGAAATGTGTTTGTTGTTGCTGCAAAATATCTTATCTGCAAAATGCATAAAGTGCACTTACCTCTCATGGCCACATGGTGTCACCTTTAATGTTAATGTTAACACATTTTATATTGTTTTCATATGTTTACATAGGTTTTGGCTATGGTATTTTAAGTGCAAACATAAAGTGCATAGTGCTGCAAAATGCATTTGTGGTTTTCATTATAAAACTTTGTGTATCAGTACTTTTTCAACATTTCCAGCACATTTTTGAACATTGTGAGCATCTCTATTCGGCCCAGGCTAGTGATGCGGGCTACATGTGTTGTGTAAGAGAGGGACTCACGTGGGGTCCCTTTGCGAGCCTCCTCCATGCTCACACGCTGATACGACCGGTTTTCCACTGACACAAGCTGATCTGCAAATGGTGCCGGGTCTTTCAAAGCCTGAGCAGGCAACAGGAGAAAAGCATTCAATCCAGCACAATCTTCACTTTTTATTTGAACATATCTCTGACCTCCATCTCTCTTTGCACAAACAACAACAAAGGCAGACAGCCATCCAGCTACTACACAAATACAAATACCATGCTACAACTTTGCAAATACCATATTACAACTTGCAACTACTTCCAAAACTACTCGCAATTAATCAAATTAAATATAAAATGAAATAGTCTATAATAAGCTGTTTATCGGCTCTATTGAAATCAGGTATGTTATTTTTGTTGTTAGAACCAAGAAATGTTACTAGGCTCAAGATGATGAAGTAATCCCAAAGGCCCAATATTGTTAATGCATTCTCTAAAGGCCGAAATATACTTCTACGACCCCGTTACTCCGTGGTTACGCAGTTGCCTCGATGGACTTGTTTTCATTTATGGTTCTCCGACGGTTGTGGGTGTTGTAAAGCATTTTTTAATTTTTTTTTTTAAAGATGGCAGCGGACCAAACTCCGTAGATGGTCGTATTTGTACATAAAAGTTGTTTGTTTTCCTTTTTTTTGCTAAGATTTTTTTAAAGTTACCGAGAAATAGACACTGTGCAATGTAAAAACCCCATTATTTTAACTGAAAAATACATCTGAGGGGATTTGCGAGGTGTCTAAGCCAGCTATCTAATGTTGGCATACTACTACCCACAAGGTAAACAGCGATGTATTGACGGATTGACGGAGTCGGATAGTTACAAAATTTGGGAGGTGCACGTCAGGCCACGGAGAGGGTTGGCAACGTCGGAGAGGGCTCTCTGTGTCTCCGTGTCTCCGAAAACGGACGACCATAAATCTGCCTTAAGTGCCTTACATGTCTGTATGTATATTTCTTTATTCTGTGTAGTGGGGGGAAAAAAACATGGCAGATGTCATCTCACTGACCTCGGTGCGTCGCTTGATCTTGCCTGGCCGCTCCCCCTCCTCTGCCTCGCCATTTGACCCCTCCCTCTTTCTCTTCCGAGACAGCAATCGTGCTGAGCCATGGGCCTCCATGCTGGGAATAGATTACATATGGGGTTCAAAGGTCAGACACACAGTCCCATATACACATACACATGCACACACATACATATGTCATCAAAACACTCTTGTATAACTGTATACAAGCACAGCTGTTTTGAGATGAGAAAGCAAAGTTGAAAATATTCCTTCATTTTGAAAATGGTTCGGCTTAGCAGCTAGGCCCTGAAGGTCCGCCACTGTTATTACCTTATATGATCACATTACTTAAAAATACTATAAGCAGTGGCGTTATCAGAATGTCGTCCTGGGGTGGGCATTTGTAGGATGGGCGACTAAATTCAACATGAATAGATAATATCCAACCCATAGTGCCATAGTGTAGGCTACAATTGCAACTTCTCAAGACGATCATGATCAATTTGATGCCAGCAAAAAACAGTTAAACTCTTGCCTGAAGCCATCAATTGTATATAGAGGTGGACGATGTGGCTTCTTGCCCTTCTGTTCTATAAAAATGAAGCCTAAACCCTCCCGCCATGTTGTCACACTTGGAGCCAGCATTGGCCAGAGAGTGCGCAGTAGAGACGAAAGTCAAATTCAGGTATGCCCAATGACTAAAACAAAGTAGGCCTACTAATGTGGTAGACCAGTCCACTTGTGCAGACATCAAGGTACAACAGGTTTTATTTTTGATTGATTTTTGCATCTACACCACTATCACTAAATTAATATCACTTCAACATAGAGAGACACCATGTGTCATGTTAATGGAGTAAATGTAAGACTAAGATGGTGCTCAACTAAACATACTGTAACTAACAGATGTGTTCATATTCCTTATCATCTGTTCTCATATTTCTTATGGGACATAAAGGCTAAAATATCAATATCAGCCCGTTGTGATCTCTACCGGGCCTTTGGCTAACATTACCCATTCGTCGGAGCTACTCATGCAGAATGCTCCTGCAGTGTAGGGTGAGATAATAACTCATTATTAAAACATTAGAAACAGTAAAGAACTTAGAACAACCAAGAGCAACACAGGACATGACTGTTAAAACCTTTACATTTAACAGTTATGCCCACAAGAAATGATAAAACAGTGGTAGGTTAAACTAAGTCGCCACTAAACTCAGCTACTCTACGTACTGAATGAGGATGGGCACAATTCAGGTACTGCAGCTGATCTCTTCCAACGAAGGCTTCTTCCGATACAGTAGAATAATGTTTTAATAAATCATTTCTTTGGGAAAATAAAAAATGTGCAGATATTAGCATAGGGCAAACTAACTGTTAGGAAAGGAGTCACACATTGTACTGCATTGTACTGCTAAACCTGTGGTGGCTTCACTTTTTGGAGATGACACGCTGTTCACCTCTATGCAGTTTTTGACTGATACCAATTTGCACTGTAGTTAGAAAGTACACTTCCAAGAACACACCTCATCCACAAGGGGTCACCAGCTTGCTTTCTGGTTACCTGTTGGGTGACATATATAAGGCCCTGGAGCAAGGCTGATGGGAGACTACAATCCTCCAAAATAGTCTCCCATCAGCCTTGGTGTAGGACCGTGGGTTTTATTTAGTAGGATTGACTGTTTTATGGGGGGGGGGGGGTTATATTAACCTATATCAAACAAACAGCCGCAGATGTTTCCGATATATTACATCCACTAGCTGGGTCTGACAATCAAAAGTACATATATTAACCTATATCAAACAAACAGCCGCAGATGTTTCCGATATATTACATCCACTAGCTGGGTCTGACAATCAAAAGTACATATTGTATTCACTGTCATTACTGAAGACATAGTGACGGCTTTTAAGGGCGGAGCTTAGACTGAAGCTTCACAGAGAACAGAATATGTTTGGTAAAAACATACCTATATGATTGGTTGTAAAATACTATATTATAAAAAGCATTGCATTTGACCGAGGCGAAGCTAAATTATAAATTTGCAAGCTGGCAAGATTTGATCATAACTTTAGTTGTGTGTAGTCTGACGTTACTTACGTTAGTTAGTTCGCTATGTTTAGAGAAACTATGAGATAAGTTAATTGGGAATAAATCAAATGTTCTTCATTAAATAAAGTAAATCGAAGTATCCGTTGTTTTCCATTAATGTGTGGTGAACATCACACTGCTAAGGTTTGTTTACTTTGTTACTTCACGTCAATGGCATCTGACGTATTGTTAAATGCTTTTAGTACATTTACTAACCTTGTACAACCCCAAATCAGAAAAAGTTGGGACGGTATGTTAAATTAAAATTAAAACTGAAAACAGTGATTTGTAAATTCTATTTAACCTGTATTACATTAGAAAGAATACAACAGCACATTATTTGATGTTTTAACTCATGTACAGTAGGACAGTAAAGCATTTATCACTTTGTAACATTGCAATTCCTTTTCACAACACTTAAAAGATGTTTAGGGACTGAAGACACCAAGCGAGGAAGCGTTTCAGGTGTTACTTTGTCCCATACTTCCTGCAAACAAGTCTTAAGGTGTGCAACAGTACGGGGTCTTCGTTGTCGCATTTTGCGTTTCAAAATGCGCCACACATTCTCTATTGGGGACAAGTCAGGACTGCAGGCAGGCCAGTCCAGCATCCGCACACCATTCTTCCTCAGCCATGCCTTTGAAATGTGTGCGGAATGTGGTTTTGCATTGTCTTGTTGAAATATGCATGGGCTTCCCTGGACAGGATGTCGTCTTGAAGGCAGCATATGCTTCAAAATCTCTATGTACTTTTCGGCATTAATGGTGCCATCACAGAAATGTAAGGTACTTTTGCCAAGAGCACTGACACAACCCCATACCGTGACAGACCCTGGCTTTTGGACTTGTTGCTAGTAACAGTCTGGATGGTCCTTTTCTTCTTTGGTCCGAAGCACACGGGTCCATTTCTTCCAAAAAAGACCTGAAATACTGATTCGTCTGACCACAATACACGTTTCCACTGTGTGATGGTCCATCCCAGATGCCTCCGAGCCCAGAGAAGTCGACAGCGCTTCTGGACACAGTTAACAGAAGGCTTGCTTTTGGCACAGTAAAGTTTTAACTGGCATTTGTGGATGTGACTACGTATTGTAGTGCTTGACAAAGGTTTGCCAAAGTAATCCTGTGCCTATGTGGTTATAACGCTTATAGATGACTGACGGTTCTTGATGCAGTGCCGTCTGAGGGATCGGAGATCATGGTTATTCAGCTTAGGCTTGTGCCCTTGCCCTTTACACACTGAAATTCCTCCAGATTCCTTGAATCTTTTAATTATGTTATGCGCGTGGAGGGTAAAATATCCAAATCCCTTCCTATCTTTCTTTGAGAAACATTGTTTTAAACATTTTAATTATTTGCTAACGCATTTGTTGGCAAACTGCCGGTCCTCTGCCCATCTGTGCTCCTGGATACTAATTTTGTACCAAATCATGATTGACATCACTTGTTTCAAATCACATCATTATTGAATTATTCTACCTCATTACTACCCCTTAATTGCCGCCGTCCCGACTTTTTTTTTTATGTGTTGCAGGCCTGAATGGCAGGAATGGATGTATATTTACAAATCAAATGAAGTTGACCAGACAAAACATGAAATATCTTGTGTTCATACTGTCTGCAATGAAATACAAGTCAAGGTAAATTTATAAATCACTGCTTTCTTTTTTTATTTGCATTTTCCATACTGTCCCAACTTTTTCTGATTTGGGGTTGTATACAATGGTATAATTTGCCTATATAATACAGATACTGAGTTCTGATTATGCCAATGCCATAGCCTGGGGGAAAGCACCTGTCACCCACAGGCAACTTACGCCACAGTTCCCACCAAAGTGGCTAAAATTAACACTCAAACTGATATGCAAGGGCATTCCTACAATATTCAGGGGCAGCGAAAACCAACTAAATAGAAAGGGTCATGCCACTGGAGACATTAGTTTAATGTTTAGCCTTCTTGTAAAGTAATTAGTTGGCCTGGGATTCTAGTGTGTAAACCTATATTTCCTAAACAGGCCCTCTGTACGGCACATTTCTTTTGGCACTCACATTATACGATCACATGTCTGCACATAAGTCTTGATTAATGTTGTGACACCATCCAAGCCCTTGTGATCAAGTAACTTTCATTATGCAGACAAATGTATGGAAATGACAACAACATTTTGTTTTGTTTTTCTTCTATGTATTCAAGTGTGGAAAGTAAAAGGTTCCATAGAGTGGAGTAGCCTTAACCTGTTGCAGCTGTTCTGCTTGTAGCTGGCCATCTTATTTACAGTCAACCTACATCAGAAATAGCTACAGGCTATGTCCCAGTCTGGACAGACAAAACAGCTGAAGTTACCACTATCTAGTTCAGTTGTTGGAGAGCAAACGTATTGCTCCAATTGTATTCACGACAAACTTGGTAGAAGGACCTAGTTATGGTAGCTAGCTAGCTAACTATACAAAGAAAAACAGGTTTCCTTGCGTAGACAGCAATTTGAAATCTAATTTCGTAACGTTAAGATGATGAAGCAGATCAACCAATATAATGATAGATTTGCTGACCAGGTACCATTGAACACTGCAATGTTTCATAGCAGGCCACCGTTCAATGTCATGAGGTTAGCTAATGTAATCTACCTACCGTTAGCGTATACTATATGACCAGCATAAAGACGCAAATGGCATTTGCAAACGTTACTGCATAACGTCAAGTCTTTCATACAGTGTCAACATCCCAGGCAACCCAAGTTTAGCAATCAGAAGATAACTGTCAAATGTAGCTCGACTTCCTAACAAGTTAACGTTACCTAAAGCCATCTAATGAAGCATCTTCTGAAGTCGGTCTAAAACCACCTTGTCCCCCTAGTTCATACTCGAAATCTGGCTCAGCTGGCTAACTTGCTAGCTCGTCGCAGAGCCCGATATACCCACAGCTAACGCTTAAGTTACTTACCCTTGCAGAGGTCGGTGTGAGTTTGATCAAGTTGAATTATCTTAACTCGACACCTTGATCTCAAGTGTGTCCTTTCGTCATTAACATTAATTTTACGTGGCGGCGGTTGATTGGTCAGTTACGGACGTATAAGCGTCGATAAAACAATAACTTGATTATCAACCAGTTTTTATTATGGCTGTAGTGACAGTGTTCAAACTCGTTGACAGCGTCAATATTCTTCATAAGGAACTACAACGGAAGTGATGCCTCTTCAGGAAGTGACGATGGGAGAAAGGTGGAAGGCGAGACCATCAGTATGGGCGACACCAGAGAGGATTAGTATTAGAAATTATCTGAAATCTTTGGCAAGACTGGCGCATCCCGTAAAGTCGGCCTGTTTCTTGTGCTTCAAAATAGGTTATTTATTTGATATTTTTGGCGATACCTTTTAGAAGTGTTGGTCAAACTAGGCTTGGCTAAAGTTTCAAACCTTTTTAAGAATTGAAAAGGTGCAGGCCTAACCAACTGGATATTCACAGAGTAGGCCTTTGTGGTGGCATCTGCTGGTGAGGAGGCTATTGAGCAATAAAGGGAGGCACGGTTAAAAGTTATATGTTAGTTACTTTGCAGTGCACAGGCCCAAACAATTGCTGATACTCTTCCCCTCTTCCCATCACTTACCACTGTGCCCTATGACATCTTCCTTCCTGTTTTCTTCCTATTATTTCGTAAAGACATATGTGCAAAGTCTATTAAATCCATAGTTTGGATGATGTCTATTCTAATGAGACACCTCTTAGGGTGAGGCATAGTAAGCTGAGACCACCATTCACATACTGAGTTATTTATCAAAGTGTAATCATACGTAATTCTGTTTTAAAGTTTTCTCTGCGCAGTAATTAAGACTTAAGTAATTTGTACTGTGCTGCAAAATAAATTCAAAGGACCCATGTTTCCATTTCACCTGACATGACTGCACAAACAGTGTTATATAGTGGTTGTGCGTGTGGGTGGATATTACAATGTGGATAACATTCACTTATAT
This sequence comes from Clupea harengus, assembly GCF_900700415.2. NCBI lineage: Eukaryota > Metazoa > Chordata > Actinopteri > Clupeiformes > Clupeidae > Clupea > Clupea harengus. Next base: position 22,543,660 of record NC_045173.1, on the reverse strand, counting down.
GAATTCAGCTGTCTTTTTGCAAAGGAAATGCAGGCAACACTCAAGAAATGTAGTGAAGATTTTGGTGTTGAATCCTTAGTACATTTTTCTGTATAATGCCAATGGAAATAAATGAATGTAATTGGTGTATTAAAGTTAATTTACAATTTATTTTTGTTGTAATCCTTACATTATCCTAGATCAACCTAACTCTAGATTTACTGCCCTCTAGTGGCGACATGCTGAACACAATTCATTATCCTGATCCTTTATGATAAGCATGAAACATAAATGTAAAACACAAATGATCCCACTCTTTGGAAGTATACATTAACACTAAAAAAGGATGTAATGATGTTGTAAAGAAGATGCCAAACTGCATAATCATTTATTTTCCTGTATTATTCTTTGTTCTTCAACAACAGATATTCATTAACTCTGCTGAGAAATACAGCACGGGTCTAATACACACCTGTTCTAACATGTGGCATTCATTAGTCGATGATGCAAGGAAGCTAAACCTATGTAGGCTCTATATAAATTACATTACAAACATCCTGGGCGTGCTTATAGAATCATCTTCTAAAGTCTTCACTTCATTTGTAACTTGTGCAAATCCCATGTAATTTGGTCACATCATATCCTTTTCGTGACAGGAAAAAGTAAGCCTAGACAGCAATTACATGATATTGTTGAACAATTATAGCATGCCACCCTAAAACCCCAAAAGAAAACATTACAGCTCCTGCTGCAACCCTGTGCCATTACATCAAATCAGACATCCTTAATTGGAATGCAACTGTATAACTTTAAAAAATTCTTAAGGCACGAACAAGGCAATGATCTCCATGGGTACACAAATCTTGGCAAAATCACTTCATAGTATAGTCCGTGAATCCTCCTGGACAACAGTGGAATGGATAGAACTTTGGCATGTTGAATCACGGTTGTTGGTCCTCATCTTACATACCCATGCGTATGCTCTGGATGATTTGGAATATTGCTGTAAAACAATCAGCATCAGGAAATAGAGACATTCATTCAAAACCACACACACACACACACACAGTGGACAATTAAAACCCAGATAAATAATACAGTATTATAACAGTACAATAACAGATGCAAACTCAGTGAGGGGAACAGTGTTTTCCCACTACGGAGGGAAAATCAGATAAAGGGCTGACAAATCTACACTTCACAGTAAACACACAGAGGGCAAACAATTAAGGTGAGGACAGTGTAACTGACAGTGCATCCACATTTACCAGGATACTGGCTAAAATCATTTTACTATCGGCAGTGAATTATAAGTGAATCCAAACCCCTATCGTTCATATAATGACACATCCTACAAAAACTAAAGAGAAAATATCCCCCTCCCATACTGTACTGTGAACAGACATCATAAACTTTACATCCATGCTTTCCATTGTGAGAACAAGTATGTCTTTGATCTGCTTCCTCATTGCTTCAAAGCAGAACAGAACCTTGATTGCCTGAATCCGGAAAGATATGTTGTCGGATCTGCCTTCCGTCCACACCAATCCGGCGGGTTGGGTCCCTGAATCCGCAGCCTTTTGAATCCGGTCTCCAGAGTGGAAAGATTCCAACCCGCCAGCGGATCCGTGTTTCGTGTGGACGCACGATCCGCACATTTTCTAACCCGATGACGTGAACGCCCCACACCCCGCCTCGCAACCTCAGCCTAAACCATTATTAACCCCGGTGCGTCACTTCGTAACAGCAACAACATAAACTAAATCAATGTTGTTAAGAAGCTGGTTAGGAAAGGAATGACTTTAACAAGCCACACTTTAATCTATCACTGTTTAATCTTTTTGCATCGGACCATTGTTCAAAACCGTTTTTTAAAAGTGTCAGCAATATCCTATATGAGCAAAGCTGACGTGAAAAGATTTTTTTGTAGACGGAAGTTTCAAAACGGTAACAAACGAGGGTTATGGCGAAGTGCGCAATTCTGACTAGCCCTGTTTGAATGCTGTGGTAACAGTGATTGCAGGTGGTAGAAAAGTCGTTCAGCAATCGGAATATTGTTGGATCTCCACTTCTGTCTTTTCTTACTTTATGCACATGCTCCATGACGTCTTTACAGCGTTTTCAACCACTCTTCTCCGCTCCGCGTGGACGCAGATTTTTCTTGACACGGCTCAGTGAGGACGCAATTCAAAAAAGTACCAGATCCAAAACATTTTCATGATTCATGCAATCCAGGTTCCGTGTGGACGTATAGAATAGACCAAACACACAAACAAAGTAAAATGGGTAAGTAAAATCACCATTTTGTTTGACCTCTGTGACCTCAGACCGGAAAGGTGTTTGTTTTTTGTTGCAGAGGGTTGCTGCTGTAGTGAAGGTCTAATCTTAACATATCTTTGTGTGAGTGTGAACAACTGGAGAGGCACACGCATGCACACACGCCTGCTATCACACCAGCCTTGCCCATGTGTACACATAGTGGGTTTTTATCTCAACCTTCACTTTCACACCAAGGTTTTGAAATCATACACATACGGTAAACACAATCCTTATCTCAACACAATGTGTATCGTTTGGTAAAAAGTCCTTTCCTATAATAACATCTGAGAAGACTCAGTGAACAACTAAAAATATTTCACACAGCTGAAAGGTGAAGGTTGAGAGGAGAAGTGTATCTGTTGATGGATATTACTACACCAGTCAACCATACTCCACTTGCCAATGAAATACCCACCTGATCCACACACAACAAAAATGAAGAGAGCCAGAAGCCATGGTCCCACAGCAACTTTGTCATCAGCATTGCTCCTCTGCACAAGAAAAAATGATAATAGCAATTTAATAAATACAATAAATATATACATCTGTATGTATGTATTTGTGTGTGTGTAAAATGTCATAATAATCTAAGAGCATTGGGGTCGAATCAACATTGAGTGACAAATTATATTTTCAACGTTATAATACCTTTACTGGAAAACAAAAAAATTAAGCCCAGTCTAAATGTACATTCACGCAAACCAATGGTCTAAAACCACCCGTAAATGGAACATCTGGATCGAGAACCCTCATCCTACTTACCGATGTTTTCGCTACGTTGCCCCTTTGATTGATGTTTTTGCTGTGTTTTTCATTTGCCATACGAATCCTTTGCTTCGCCACCATTGTTAAAAGATTTAAAAGATGAGAATTATCTAGGTGCAGAACAGGAGATTAGCTATTCTATCAACACTAACAAACGCTCTTGGTCGTAGCTGACGTTTGACTACCTCGCCTTTCCTCTGAGACTGCGCTCACACAACTATGTCTACGTAGCATATCCAATAGTAGGTCCCACCCACATTAGAACATCTCAGTTCCGGGTGGCGTGTCATAAATGGGGTTGCCTTTCTCAAACTATGGTCCGCGGAGCGGACGCTTGTGTCGACGAGGAAACTGCCGGTGTCGTTCTGCGCCCTGCCGGAAAATGCACCCCTCTCATATTAAGTCGCGAGAATATTGCAGTTTTTGATGATTAAAATCAAGTTGACAATTTAGACTGTTTTGAAAAAAAACGTTATTACCAATATTTCATGGTATGGAATGGCATTTGAATGGGGTGCTCCCATTGCGTGGCTGTGCGATATACCAAGTTCCGCACTGAGAGAGGTGAACTTTCAGGGTGTTATTTTGATATTATTTTGGTTATTGTGTATTGGAAGGCAAATTGTGTTGCAAATACTATAAAATGTATTGTTTAATATATTTTTTTGTAAGGAATATCATTTTGGTGTATAATGACTGATAATGATATTGTATTTAGAGGGGTAATGGTTGCTGCTTGGCTGGTGAGCTCTGCAGCTCAACAGGGCTGATCAGTCTGATGCTGGGTGAGCAACTAAGAGCACTTTAAAACTCTGCCAGGTTAGGTTGACCCCTGTGTGAGGGATCCCAGAGATGGGTGAAGCCAGGGGCGTAACTATAGGGGGTGCAGCAGGTGTGGCTGCACCTGGGCCCGTGGGTCTTGGGGGCCTGTAGCCGGGGGTTTTTCGTGTCCAAGAAAAATATCTGCGCAGGGGGAGGGGGCGTGGCGGCGGCAGTTAGTGACATACCCTGACAATTTCACAGTTTAAAGTGTTGTAGACTGAATATCTGAGCAGGGGGAGGGGGCGTGGTGGCGGCGGCGGTTACAAACATTGGGTACGGGACAGTAAAATGTTTGGGAACCACTGCCTTACGCCACTGACTAGGGCCCATCATAATAGCCTGCACCTGGGCCCGTCGTAACTACGTTACGCCACTGGATGAAGCACTAGTGTGTGGAACACCCTGGGATGGGAGAAGTACAGTTGGAGGTTGCGTGAGGGATGCCTGTATCCGTGAAGCTCATAGGCGCGCTGGCAGTGTGATGGAGTGTCGTCACTGCACATGAGTATGTGCTCTGACTGCCATAGCAACAAGCCTGGCTCTTTAACATTGCGGTCAGGGTGCAGGTCTGGTCCCCCATAGACCTGGGTTCAAGGCTGGGTGTAATGACTGCTCTCTCCCTGCGCTACAGGGTAAAAAAACTGCCGCAGAATCCAACAGTGGAGATAGTCTGCTGCTTGTGCAGTTATGACTTACGAGACGAAGACTTCTTTGTCGCAGAGGTCTGGTCACTTGTGGAGCTTTTCAATCGATCCAGCGTTGATGTAAAGATCAGGTAGCATTTCCTATGGTATCCAGTCCAGTCTCCAAGTTGACATCGTCTAGTGTTTTCCGGTAGCAGATCACAAACAGCATTCATACGTTAATCAACTGGCTTAGCTAGCCTTTTGTAACGGATATCAAGTCAATGGGGCAATTGCTCTTTGGGATCACCTTTTATAGAATTAAAGTACAATGGTCATCAGATGCACTTGGGCTGTGCAATACACAAGTGGGAGTATAGGTCTTTTCAGAGGGCGTTTAGACACATCAGAAGTCTGATCACTACCTCTTTCCCATTTTTCTCATGGTTTGTTGCTTTTATATAGTCTACCACTACAGAGGAAAGAATAATATCAACATGAAATGATCAATGTACTGACATCAAATATTTTTTGTTGTAGTGTGTTGATAATACTTACATATCAGATGTAAAATATATCTTGCTGAGTGTTGACAGTTGGTATTTGAAAGTTGTATTAACGTTTGGATAATACCAGTTACCTGACCAGAATAAAGAAACGAACTGTATCCACAGAAGTAGTATTAATTAATGATTGGTTAATACAAGGACCTTTACTTGTCCTTGAGTACTGTTGTCAATTGCCTTATTTTAATTATCGTATTTTTTGTCAAATAATAAGATGTTAATAATTACAAGCTAACGTAAGATAAGCTTTACTGCTCTGAAATTGAATTTATAGACTTAAGCTGCGGGCTGGGACATTATAGCCATCAGTAGAGCTATAAATAGATACATCTTACATTCATGTACTGGTACTGCTTGTTTTTAAAGGAACAAGTGGAAAGAGAACCACAATGCCACAGTTGACAAGCAAGTTTAATATTGCACTGTAGCTATGACCATGAATGCAAAGTAGCAGTGCAGGCCCAACCCTAGTGCTGTGATTAGACTATATCATAATGGGTGCTGTATGAAAGAGATGAACACATAACATAGGTGGTCATTTATTTTTAATTTTTTTGTATCTGGTGAACATGGACCAAATTGATGTGAAAGCATCTCAAAATGGCTGACCAATAATACCAAAAGGCTGACTGCTAAGAGGCAGGCAGCCATTTCATAGAAAAGATGAATTGACTTCATCAAGGAGAATCCCGGGAATTGGCACTGGTACTAAACACAAAACAAGTTCTGATTGGTTAAAAGACTGAGCTAATTTTGATTGACCACAGTAACAGTCACACACAAGAATATGGGAGGAACTAGGTTTATTTAAAAGAGACTGCACAGCAATTTTTTAATTGAGATGGTCCATAGAACACCTACTATTACTGACTTAGAAGACTGCAATAACCAGGGGCGGTTTTTCCTACAGGCGGTATAGGCGGTCGCCTAGGGCGCCACTCAGAGGGGGGCGCAAAAAACTGCGCCCAGCAAAAAAAAAAAAAAAAAAGAATTGTGGGTTTTTTTTTGCGCCCCCTTCTATATCTCCAACCAATATTTTGACATAAAAAAAATTCTAACATTACATTACATTACAAAAATCGAAAACGGAAGGGGTACGTACGTCCTTGTTGTTGTCAGAACATGCAAGCACAGTGAGGCGTTTGGTTAGTGTGTGTGTGTTCAAGAAACTTTGGAAAACAAAATAATGAAGAGGCAAAAGCCATCCGGGGCGCAATTTAGGAAGAAAAGAAAGGAAGAAGAAAAGAAACGTGCCAAGGAGAAAGGTAAATCCTTAAATCCTGTTCTAGCCTAGAATGAATTCCAGATAAGAAAACGTTCACGAATGCGTGAATTGCCCGCGGCACTTTAGTGGAGTTAAGAAGAAAAGATGTACCTTATCATTGAACGTTTTCCTACTCCCTGTCACATAGTTCTTTAATGATTTTACAGAAGCGGGTATATCAAAAATGATGTCCATTTATTCTACATTATACAAAAAAAGACAAAATAGGGGCGCACATATAAAGCCAATAGCCAGTGCAACAATACTACACATATCTTACTCGTTGCATAGCACACCCATTAAGGAAGCCAAACACGGCAACTTGTCAATAAGTGAGGAATACTGGTAAAAATCCAAGTGTTGTCAACTTTAGAGAATGGTTTGTATGTAATCTTGCTAGTTAGCTAACGCTAGCTAGCCAGTGACTTGTGACGTTCCTTGTTATTGCCATTCAGTCGAAACATCAGTTCAAGTTCAGCTGTACCGCAATTTGCGTCATTTTGCGTCATAAAAATTTGAGTAATCAAATTTGGACAGCTTTAGTTTTGGTGGAGCGAGCTAGCCAGTTTAATTAGACATGATTCAACTAATCAAGAGCTATGCATCTTGGGATAAAAAAATGTCAGGCTGTCCAAATACACCAAAATGCTTAATAACTACACAATAGCTATTAACAAATGATGATAATACATACTTTTGTTATATCATTTTAGATTCACTTTTAGAAGACTAGGAAAACATTATTTGCAGGCGATTGGGAAGATGACGTGGAGGTGTGTGTGTGTCCATAAACAGTTCAACAGGGGGCGTGGCCGGAGCGTAGTCCAGCACAGGCGTGACATTTTCTCAGTGATTTGTTCTTGAATTAATGTTTGTTCATTGTCGCGATCGTTGTTGTGTTTATGTGAAAGAAATACAGTCTTACAGGGCAAAATAGCGTTTGAAAGTTGCAATTCCGTTTTCGTGGGGAAAACCAAATATTTTTTATTTGGGGGGGGGGCGCCAGGAGTGAAGCTCGCCTAGAGCGCCAAATGTGCTAGGGCCGCCCCTGGCAATAACCCTCAGTTTTGCACATTCAGCCTCTTGACTTTTGATTGTCGGATTGCAAGATAGTTGACACTTTCTATACAAAACATACACATTACTACTTAATATTTCCAATAGACTACACTTAACTGTCCCCTTAAAAAACAAGACATATAACTCCAGGTGGCTGGCGAAAGCTTGCATGTTGCACTTGGGATCTGTAAGGGCACTCCTACAGATGCAAAATGCACTGCCTGTAGCCCCAGCCCAGAGCAGCAAGGCACGTTCAACTCCAAGTCGACTAGGGAACACCAGCAGCAGGGCACAACTTTACCTTACCTTACCTGAGGGGTGTGACATTAACAGCAGTGTTTATCAAAGACAATTCAGCCCAAAAGGAACGGAATCTGTATGTCTTCTCCAGCACATATAGTGTAATTTGTAAGGGAAGCAAAGGGTCACTCTAAAAAATACAGTTTGACAAACAATAATTGCAGGTGCATGGTGCTAACACACATTATACATCAACAAACCTCTGGAAGGAGAACATCAAAGAGCAGTCCGTCTTTCATCAGGAAATCCTCGCTTTCAGGCATAGCTTCACCAACTCAATGAAGCACCTCCATAATACACTCATCCGAAATTGGGTGAATGTTTTGTGTCTTTTCTGCGTGTCTCACCGAGGGGACTGCACCAACGTCATCCGCTTTCTACTTTGACCGTAAACTACCATTCTAGAGCCATGTTGTTTATAGTGTACATACAGACTTGTGCTAATGGGCAAGTCTCCAGGGGTTAAGTAAAACAAACATGCCATACGTTGGCTTAACAGAAGAGGGCGCATTTACACTAATATTGATACAAATTGGTGCTACTCCACAAATAAATCGTAAAGAGCGAGGGAAATGCACCTTTTAGAGGCCAGCCTGCCATAATTGCCACCTGCCACCTATGAAATGGTTGTTGAGCTATTGCCCCAAAAGTGCTTTAAGCTTACCCCACTTCAGGGGGCGCTAGCACAAGGGGCCACGCACACCTGGGGACCCAATCCTTATATTCCGTATGTGGGTCTATAATCGTGTGGATTGGTGAAGTATAAGTGTGTGATATCGCTGACCGAAAATTGGAAGGAGTTGGAGGAGTGGAATTCGAAAACTTTGACAAACACTATATGGCCACCCTGCAGAGCAGTAATAACATATGTGGTCTTGTGTCTACACTTGCTCCATGTTAAAGTTACTAACTTTTCTATTGTATGTAATTGTATATTATTAAATCCCCCATTCTGCTCATTGTATTGGTATTCATGAAATAAATTAATAACTAAATAAACTCATTTGTCTACAGTTTTGATTCCTGAAGATGGCTTGCCAAGTCTCTAGACATCGACATGGAAGTCTTCAATTGAATTCAACTTTAATTCTTATAAGGAACGTCCACAGATTATTTGTTTTTCACTTATTTGACATAATGGCAAACGTTTTAGCTTATAAACATAACCACCAACGTGTCACATAATGTTATGAATATCCATATCATTTCCAACTTTGTAGCTAATAACAAACTGTCACATGTACAGAAAATGCTATTCAAAATGGCATAACAAGACTGATGCTTCTACTTCATCCACACGGAGGTAAACATAAACAAGGGCTATAATGTCATAACTATGGAACCCTCTATCTGTTTTTCTTCTGTAATTATGTGGCACGATTACTGTTATTCTACATCTAAAATGTGAAACACACAGAGCAATCGAGGAGCTTGTCTTTGATGTTTTTGACACTTAATGAGCAAACAGCGCCTACAGTCAGACTGATATAGAAGGTAGGGAAGGCAGACAGACGTATACACCAACACAACACACTAGGTAGAGGTGGGCAAATACGCTAACAGACAGAAAATCACACACAGTTATTCATTGTTATGATGCACCACTAATTTAAACACCAAATGTACATATCTGGGGTAAGATGAACCACTAGTTGAACTTAACCCCAAGGCTTTGGCTCATTTTGCCCCAAAGCCACCAAAAGTGCTTAGTTTAGCAGTTTTGCTAATTCATTCATGTTTTTACAAACTGTCAACTGTGCCAGTTCATTAACATGGCTGATATAACTTTTTAAAATGTGATAAATTACTTTTGATGTGAGACTAATTATACCTGATATGCCAAAAAAAACTTTGACAGGCAACATTTTTTTGTGAAAAATATATGCTTACCACTTTACCCACATGGTTCTTCAATAGCAAGATGAAAAATGAGAATGCAAACAAAATTTAGGGTCACATGACAAAACTTGTATTGCCCAGAAACACGTGGTGGGAAACCAATGGCTCATCTTACCCCAGTCTTCCCTACAAGTCAACTTTTTTTTTACAAATGTATGTCTGGATCACCATGAACACAACAAACAGTACTTTGTCACAATTATTATCTGCAAATCTAATTTTTTTATGAAAACATGTCACAATGTATGTAACAATTACTGTAGCTTCCCATGTTGTGGTCCATCATATTTTTCTTTGCACTACCCCTGACTTATACAGCTATAATAGAAACCATAATATCCATCATAGAAATTATAATGGTTTAGAGGTTAGAATTGTATTGGTTGGACATTGTAATGGTCTCTGTTGGTCTGTATTGGTAATGTTTGGTATGTAATTTCCCTAATGGATCAAATTAACGTTTTAAAGTAACACTATGCAACAATTTGTAGGCCATCAAACTAAAACAGTTGATTTTTTAAAAAGATGTCACTGAGCTCTGACCAGTTCTGATTTTATTTGTTTCATGTGCATATAGGTGGACATCTATGAGCTGATGTAGTTAATACATTATTTTTGCTTTTTCGTCCTGCATAAAAAACACTATTAAAAGTGTAAAGGTATTTCGTTTGAAATGGTACTTCTTTGTGTAATTTCAGTAATTTTGAGAGTAGTATATTGACCACTTAATTAACCTTTTCACTTTTATTCACAATTCTTGCTGGTCTGACTGTGTGTCGAATTCACTGTCACATCAGAAACTTGCAAACACACGTATGTAGGAATGTGTTGATTATATCGTTCACGTATTTTAATGATGCGGGTCTGACTATCATGTAGTGGCTCTTCCATGGCCCACCCACCATATACAAGTATTTGAATGATTTTGTTTACAGTGCAACAAATATGTGCTACATTAAGTCTACTTCTTACCTTAATCGTTTTCTTTGTACTTCATTTCCCATAAGCCATAGCAATTTACAATGCCATATACGTGAAGTTCAACCTCTTCCTGTTACCGAAGGAATACTTGTATAGGGAAGAAGGCAAGATGAGGGCACGATGGCTACCTCTCTCGGTCCTTTTTCTATGGGCCGTCTCTTTTTATTCAACGTCTGCTGATAATGGCGTGAAAAGGATGAAAATGCAGTATGCCGCAGGGCCACTGCTCAAATTCCAAATTTGGTAAGTAGTCGCTAATTTAAATGATTGACTTGCACGGAGGACTATCGCTACTTTTTTGTGCAATGTAGCTAACGTTAGTTAGCCAGCTAATCCATTTTAGCTAGTCAAGCTGGTTAGCTTAGGTAAGATATCAAATTAGGTTGTTACTACACCAATTAAGTTATTTGGTCTATTTTGTCTGGTTGACTAGTTAAACTGTGTCGAGAAGTAATATATCTCAAGTTGTTAAAATCAACTTGTCAATCTTACTTGAGGCCTCGGCACTTCCTAAACGGCATTAGCGTGTCAAGACATTGCTATCTTCAATCCGTGAGGGATGTTAATGGTTACTAGCTGGTTGCCGTGTGTTTGTGAAGTGTGTAGCATTTTTACAAGGTACATATGTCAAAGAAAATGGGTCGTATGGCTCAAATATTACGACTCTGCGGCATTACAGAGTTGGTTAAGTTAAACGAAACGTTAGCTGAAACCCGTGTCATGTCAAGATGGGGATTTAAGCTTTTCGTACGGAGTAGGGGTAACGTTACGTCGAGCATTACAGGGGTATTACCCTCAGGGCTAACGTTATGTTTATCTCTGTACCGTAAAACTGGATCCTATCATTTGTTTTCTATTTGCATGTTAGTATTTCCTGAGGGTACAAGCGGGTGTTTGAAGAGTATACGCAGGCCTTGTACCAGCGGTACCCAGACATCCGCATCGAGGGAGAGAATTTCCTTCCTCACCCTCTTTACCGGTAAGTTGTGCAGACCCTAATGATTCTCATTGAAATTAAACGTGGGTCCTGTTTTTGTGCGTTATTGTGTAAGACACCATTTCTGCAGAATACAATAATTGCCTTATTTGACTCTGTTGTGGAGGATGGGATGATTGGAAGTGAACGTAAACACAATGTCTCTTTTTACTCTCCCTCTCCTTTAGACACTTCTCTTCCTTCCTGTCTGTGTTCAAGCTAGCCCTGATTGGGCTGATCATAGTAGGGAAAGACCCATTTACTCCCTTTGGTATGGAAGCTCCGGGGGTGTGGACTTGGGGTCAAGAGAACAAGGTAAACTGTGGTAGAAATTGTCACATTTGTTGAGTGCACAGCAGATCCCAGACCCACAGGGTCTCATTAGCAACTAAGAGTAAAGTACTGGTTCTCTAGAGGTTGTGATATCCACAGTAACCAAATTCCCTCTGGTAGGTTGGGCTCTTAAATAGCCCTTTAGCAGCTATCTTCTCTGTCGCCTCTGTCTCCTGTTTCATGTGATCTGTGCACTAGTTAGCTATGTTGTGGTGCTACAATTCAGCTGAATGGGATTTACAGATATAGGTTTACAACCTCTACAGGCCCTTCTGGAAGGTTTCTCTCTCCATCTCATAGACAAAAAGTTTGTGCCACACTGTTTGGTCCCTTTGTTGGTAGTGAAGTAAATGCATATTTGACGATGATGTTCTGAGTATGTATCATACAGATGATTTCTCCTCTTTCCCCATTGACTGGGTTTCTCCTTTTCAATAGATTTATGCCTGCATGATGGTGTTCTTCTTCAGCAATATGATTGAGAATCAGCTTATGTCAACAGGTGCATTTGAAATCTCGCTGAATGGTAAGACTATGTATTCGCCCCCCCCTGAACTCATACATTGTTTGTATGGTGCTTTTTTGGGACTGTTAGAATGGCACTCTTGTATTTGACCTATTTGGCTTTTCTGTCTTTGAACAGATGTGCCAGTTTGGTCTAAACTGGAGTCGGGTCACCTGCCCTCAATGCAGCAGCTGGTGCAGATTCTGGAGAATGAGATGAAGATGAACGTTCACATGGATACACTTCCACACCACCGCTCCTAACCCAGCCTCTGCCCTGTCAGAAGGAGCCTAGGAGCCAGACACGTATGTGCCTACAACCCAATGTTACAAATCCCTCATGTTGTGCATCACTGCTCAAGGGGGAAATTGGTGCTTTTGAACTTGTTGACATTCTGATGACCCCCCCCCCCCCCCAAGCGATTAATTGTTGGGACCTGAAATAGAAGTTGAAGTTGTGCGTGGTTGTTTCACACTCTTGAAGCACTTCAATGTAACAGTGTGGCAGAGTTATTGTACTGTTGAGACCTTCTCTGGTTTTGTAATGATGGCCTAGTGTGGTGCCAATTTGTTTAACAGAAGTAACTATATAGTTCTCCTTTAACAGATTGAAGGTCTCTCCCCTTTTCACATTTTTAATTCTGCTTTTCCACCCCATTTTCCCACTATAGGTTTTAGGTGAGCATCTCTTAAGGCTGTGGGACCTTTCTTATGAAGGTTTGCACTGAAAGCGGAACGTCTGCTAGTACAGGCCGGATGTCCTGATTGGTTCTCACCATGCCCCTTGAGATGCTCCTCCTACTGATGTGCTGGAATCCCTGGCAAATTTTGTGGCCATTTTACTACTGCAGACCATTCTTCCCTGTGCAATTAGTTGTATAGACATGCATTTCTCACAAGACCTTTGAAGTACAGGGTTCTATTACGTTTTTTTTATTTCCTTTTTGTTGACTGTCTTTCATATTCTGTGTATGTAATTACATCCAGGTGTAAGAAATAACATTATTGTAGGTGAGATGCAACCACCTGAATACATCACAAGAAATTGTTTGTCAGATGCAGCCTTGTAATTCTAAGATCTTAAAATTGCATTACTGTATACATTTATGGCTATCAGAGGCTTGAACAAATGCTAACATCCCCATCTAGATAATGAACAGTGAAGAATCTATCTGATATTTTTGTTATCCCTATGTATCCTTAGAACATGATTCTTGTATAATTTAATAGCTAATTTATTCACTAGATTCAGTCAACAATAGCTTAACAGTTTAGCTAATGTTTTAATTTCTAAGCCATTGTAATTTTTATATTTCTTTGTATAGCAGAATGTGAGGGCTACGACAATAAAATCGGTTCTAACCATGTGGGTGTTGATGCTTTTTTACATTTCTAGTTTGTGGAACCTGTTGATTTGGTTATCATCACTTGAATCATGCTATGTGTGTAGTTAATAGCACATACTAAGGAACCTAATTTCATTGTGTTAATATCGAATCTACTGTGTGCCCTTTACTATTAATGGTGTGCTTTTAACTGAAATGATGAGAAGATGTTTTAGTATCGTCTTTGCAATATTTTAAACAAAAAACAAATGCCTTATCTTATAAAGAGGTGCACAACAAGCAGTTTGTGTAAATGTAATTTAAGTGGTAGTTCCACAGTTCTTTGGTCTGAGTTTCCTCCAGCTTCTAGTGTTAAGTGAGTGATCACATGGATGCATAAAAGTTACAATTGTTACTACACAGTAAACCATCATGTTATGGCCAGATTTTAGTTCAATATCAGTTGGTTGGAAATAAATGGGCACATCATGAAACTTGCAGGAACATTTATGGATTGAGCTTGGGCCTCAGAATACTTGAATATGTATGCAATTGTGTCTGAGTCGGTGGAGCAGATATAACATTGTGAAGACTGTTAGTGGCTGTGTATCCTGACTAATCTACTCTGATCCTGTCATAGCCTCATCTTGACTGGAGCTTATAAGGTGAAGTATCTTACAAAAGGATTGAAGTAGATGTACTAATCCAACTGTCAGAAGACTGCGAAGATACTGCTTAAATTGTTTTCTGTAATGACAGTGCCTCCACAATTATTGGCACCCCTAGTGAATATGAGCAAAACAGGCTATGAAAAAATATGTCTTTGCTGTTTATCCTCTTGGTCTTTCACTCAGAATATTCACAAAAATCTTACCTTTTCATTATAGTAAAATTATAGAAAGAAAAAAAAAACTGTTGACATTAAATAAATATTTTTCCCCAAAACATGTGTGCCACAATTATTGGCACCCCTTAATTTAATGTTTTGTGCAGCCTCCCTTTGCCAAGATAACAGCTCTGAGTCTTCTCCTATAATGCGTGATGAGGTTGGTGAACACATGGCACAGGATCTGAGACCATTCCTACATGCAGTATCTCTCCAGATCCTTCAGATTCTGAGGTCAACGTTTGTAGACTCGGCTTCAGCTCATCTCACAGATTTTCAATGGGGTTTAGGTCGGGGGACTGTGATGGCCATGGCAAAACCTTTATTCTGCGGTCGGTGAACCATTTTTGTGTTGATTTTGAGGTGTGCTTCGGATCATTGTCCTGCTGGAAGGTCCAACCACGGCCCATTTCAAGCTTACTGGAGGGGGATGTTAGGGTTTTAATTTAATATCTGCTGGTATTTGATGGAGTCCATGATACCATGTATCCTAACAAGATGTCCAGGGCCTTTGGAAGAAAAACAGCCCCACAACATCAAAGATCCGCCACCATACTTCACATTGGGTATGAGGTGCTTTTCTGTATGGCTATCTTTCTGTCTACGCCAAACCCACCTTTGATGTTTGTTGCCAAAAAGCTTCATTTTGGTCGCTTTAGTTTGTTGTTGATTGACAGCAGAGGCTTTTTTCTGGCAACCCTCCAAAACAACTTGTGGTGATGTAGGTGGCGTCTGATGGTAGTTTTGGAGACTTTCTGACCCCAAGACTCAACTAACCTCTGCAATTCTCCAGCTGTGATCCTTGGAGATTCTTTTGCCAGTCAAGCCATCCTCCTCACGGTGCGTGGGGTCAATTTACCGATAGGTCCTCTTTCAGGCTGATTCTTAACATCTCCTGTCGCTCCTGTCGACATTCAGCTTTTATTTGAGGGTATTTACATCAAAATAGGAGGAAGGGTTTTGGAATTGCAACAATTTTCATACATAGTCCCTTCATTTCAAGGGACCTAATGTAATTGGACAAATGAATATAATCATAAATAAAATGTTCATTCTTAATACTTTGTTGAGAATCGTTTGTAGGCGATGACTGCCTGAAGTTTAGAACCCATGGACATCACCAAACAATGGGTTTCCTCCTTTGTGATGTCTCCCGAGCTGCTTAAGTCTTTTTACCACAGTTGCATTGAAAGTGTCATCACATACTGTATCACTGCATGGTACGTCAACTGCACAGACAAGGACAGGAAATCCCTCAGTCGGGTCATAAGGTCTGCTGAGAGAATAATTGGACTTCCACTGCCTCCCCTGGACAACATCTTTAGGACACGCTGCCTCCGCCGGGTATGTGGCATTTTGAAGGATGAGACTCACCCCGCAAACCATCTCTTCACCCTGCTACCCTCTGACAAGCGCTACCGGGCCACTACAGCCCGCACCTCCAGACTGCAGAACAGTTTCATCCCCAGGGCCATCACAGAACTAAATAACCACACAACCCTCCTACCCTCCACCCAGCACAACTGCACTTTCACTTTGTGCCATATATGATGTCTTGATGATCTCCCTATTTATGTTTTTAATATATGTATGTGTGAGTGCGTGGGGTTGCAAGCATGCTTTAATGTGCTTTAGTGTGGTTTAAGGGTGTATGTGGATGTAAGCATTGTTTTTTTTTTAGTGATTGCACAAGCAAATTTCGTTGTGTATATAATGCACAATGACAAATAAAGTCTATTCTATTCTTTTCCAGGCATTGACTGCAGCTTTCTTCAGTTGTTGTTTGTTTGCAGGCCTTAAGTCTCGTCTTATTATGAAAATTGTGTCCAAATATTTCTGGACCTACCTGTACCACTGTTAGTCTAAATATTGGTTGTCATATAACATGTTACTGATTCATTGGGAACAACAGTTATGTCTTATATTCTTTATACTTTGTAAGTGTAAAGTCTACTCTACAAACTTACCTGTAATGTGGTGTCTACACGAAACTTGGCCTGTAGCCTCAAGGCAAGGAAAGACACAACACCTGCTGTTGCTCTAGTACCCTTGCACCAATCTTCTTACTTTAAGACAGTAGGATAGGTCTCAGAGGAGAGGGTGTGTGGGCATGGTGAATTCAGCACCACGTCCTGGTCCTCTCTCCTATTTACTAAGGTTTTGCCCTCCCCACATGGCCATGCTCAGCCTGGACACAGACACCAGAGTTCCACATATCAGTCATCTCTTCATATACACTATTGAAATACATGCACAAACTCCAATTACAACCCAGTACACGATTACGCATTCAGCAGAATGGAAGCCTCCTTCTGGCAATGTTTCTAATATCTAACGAAAACTCCTGGATACAGGGGCCTGTTAGTTGTGAACAAGTGAATATCTCCATAATAACATGCACAATTTTACAATTAGCAGCTGGATGTGCAGGTGTCCACATGGTTGTGATCATATAGGTTTCACTCAGCTAAAACTAAAGTATGTATTTGAGTGTATATAGTGCGCTTTGATGTAGGTTTCCCTTGTTGACACTCACCATATGATGCCTCCACTAATGGTTGGTCATCCTGAATGATACAAACCCTCTCCAATCTATTGGTGATGACCAGGGCGAAATTCCCAGAGAGGTATCTAAACCGATCAATAAGGACTCACAATCCTCCAGGTTACCACATAAATAGACATGTGGTAACTATTATTGCTCTGTGTAGCGAAGGGTACCAAACCGAAGGCTCGATGGAATGAGTAAGAGCACATACTCATCTGTAGTGGCAGCACTCCATCACACTGCCCTCCCCTTCGGGAAGCGTGACTCATGTCCCCCTGGTTAGTTAGCTATCCCCAGTCTGCATCACACCTGCTCTTCTCCAGAGCTCTGGCTCCTCCCTCATGATGACATCAGCAATCTTGGCCACCGCCTCAGGCTGCTCATCTGGTCTGTCCAGAGCTCCACTCCTCTCCATGGCAACCATCTCAAACAGCTCCTACGGCATTGAGCCTGTTGTTAATGTCTGTATTTCCTATTACAAACCTATGGTGTGTATAGATCTGTAATGTCTGCCCTGTACTGTCCAGGGGCGTAACTACTGCACCTGGGCCCGTGGGTCTTGGGGGCCCGTAGCCGGGGTTTTTTCGTGCCCAAGAAAAATATCTGCGCAGGGGGAGGGGGCATGGCAGCGGCGGTTAGTGACATACCCTGACAATTTCACAGTTTTAAGTGTTGTAGGCTGAATATCTGCGCAGGGGGAGGGGGCATGGCAGCGGCGGTTACAAACATGGGGTACGGGTCTGTAAAATGTTTGGGAACCACTGCCTTACGCCACTGACTAGGGCCCGTCATAATAGCCTGCACCTGGGACCGTCGTAACTACGTTACGCCACTGGTACTGTCTATAGTTCTTTTTACAAATGTATACAAGCAGACTGTTGTACATGTCTGTAGTTGTTTTACAGACTTATACTAAAAAACGTTCATCTGTCATTGCTATGTGTGCTGGTAAATGGTGTAAAACCTCATGGGCCACTATACCAAAGTGGATGTGCGAGTCCAGCATGGGGGCAAATCCAGTAACAGTATGATACTATCAGACACGAATGTGTTTAGTCATATTTCACCATTGGGCTTTACAGAATCTTACCGTACTTGCATAAAAACATTCACAGGGATCTCATTCACGAGGGGTTTCGTAAGAAGCAACATGCCACATTACATACTGTACGTGGTCATGTTGGGCTTTATTTACTAAAACAGCATTAGGTCATGGTTTGGTGGACTCAAGAAAATGCTAATTACTGTTGTATTTTACTCAGTGTTTGTTCGAATTGTTTCGAGATGCACAATGTTAAGGATGATCTGAAAAAGTACCAAAGCGACTGAGAAAACTGTAATACATGTCATTTGCAGTTTTCCATTCTTCACATAAACCAGATGATGCAGTATATAGATCTTGTTAATACATGGCAATTGGACTACGTTCTCTCCACACGTAGGGTTAACAGAATTTCTAGGCAGATTTCTGATATGCTCGGGTAGGTCTACCAAAAATGTTAAACTATCAAACAGATAGATTAAATGAGTAGGACAGCCACATTTGGTTATCCCGAGATAATAAGTCGTGATAATAGGAGTTAAAAAAGACTCATGTCCTGTACAGACTTCCGAACGATTTAGACCAGCACACAGTTCGTACTTTATGGGGAAATTACTACAACGAGGCCCATTCATGTTAAGTCTATTGATGACACAGGCCTCGTTTAGCGCCTGAGATTATCCAGTGAAACTGATTGAATATAGTTGATGTGACTGAGTTATCATTGGGCTGGCGTCTTATTTGACATGAAATTGGTGAGTATTTAAGTAAGTAAAACCAGCTGCGTCTGATAAACTGACAAGGAGTTAAGCGATATCGTTGGTCTGAGATCAATTTAAGTTAATTGGGAATAACTCGCTTTGTATTTATACCCAACTGAAAGGGCCGCGAGACAAGCGTTTGGGCAGCTCCCTGTTTATGAAAGAAAATTCCAAAATGAGGCTTAAACCAAACAGGGATGTTTTACTTTTCTGTCTTGGCTTTCTTTGTTTCAGCCAAATATGCTGTGTAAGCCTCGAAATCATGCGAACACAAGAGAGACACGGAGAGGAAAAAAACGATAATGTTCGAGTGGGTACCATTATGTTCGGTAGAGATATTCCTGATTTTGGCCCAGTGAAAAATGAGGATGGCTTTAACATTCAAGCCGACGCTGCTGAGCTGGTTGGTGGACAAGATGTCATTGATGACTCCAGTTCTTCTAAGGCAGCCTGGGCTAGTATGCGACCAACTGTGTTATGTACTAAGGACCTCATGAAGTTCTCGGCACAAGGCCCAGGATCCTCTTCACTTCAGCTAGACAGAGGTAAAGGGCTTATATGGGATAGTTTTAAAATATTGGGCTTCAGCCGACTGCTAGTTTTTGGTGCTGAGATATATTTTCAACAACTCACCAGGGCCTTGCTGTTATCAGCTTCTCACTGACTACACTAATGCAAAGGCTTGCCAGATTCAGCAGACTAACCTTTTCTGTTCCTTCCTTGTGTGTGGGGTTGGGTCATTGTAAACTCTGGGAGAGAACCTGAGGACTTGGTGTCTTTTTGTCAGCAGGAGGAACACCGCTCAAGCTAAACCAGCTGCCGCAGGACTGTGGCTACTCTGTGTACAGGACCCTACTGGGCTTTGTGTTTCTCATCACCTATAATGGTTGTGATGTTATAAATCAGGTAGGTTTTGTCATTTTTTATAGGAGTCACTAGAAAGTGACTTAAATACAAAAGGTGTTTGAGTAAATGCGTTCATGGCACCCATAATGCATTTGCATTTTTTCTACCGGCTATGGAAGTTTAAAAACTTAATAATAATAATAATAATAATAATAATCCATGTAAGCTTGTTGTTGGATCTGCTGCTGACCATTGGGGTGCCCTAAATATTAAATTATGAAATGTCACACATGCTAAAAATGTAGCTTACAAAATTCTTAAATGTAAATACCAAACCCCAACAACATGCAAGCTACTTGAAATGGAAACAAAGGCCCTAAATATTGTCTTACAGGCTACATAGGAGTTTTCATTAGTCAATTGAAGGTGATTTAATTGGATTTGGCTACTCTAAAATGTCCTGAGGGTGTTCTGTCACTTTAAGACACTGTTGATCTCTCTTTACATTCTGTGATTTGGATCATAAGTGAATAAGTGCTAGCCTAACACCAAGCCCTCCTGCTTTTCAAACCTTAGCGTCTATAGCCTGTACTTTGGTAAATGAACCCTCAGAGGAGGTGCTAATGTTTGAACAAAAGCAGGAGGGCTTGGTGCTAGGCTAGCCTTTAACACCGTATTTTGCATGCATGAGGTGGGTGATGTCCGTCTTAGAATAAGCCACATTCACTAACTTAATTGCTGGCTGCTTAGCCATCTGCCCCATTCTGGGCCTATGACCCGAGTTGTATTACATTATAAGGTGTTTGGCTTAACAGGCTCTACCTCAACCAAGATGTGTTAACTGTTGTGTGCATGGTGTAAACTCATTTTCCTGTAGCCTGGTTAATGTTGGTTGTATATGAGGGCGAGATCAGCCAACCATCACACTCGGTGCCTTACATATAGCCTGTTGTGTGCATGTACATGCCCACTCACTGGGTGTACATGGCTTCTGAACCAAAATTGGTCCTGGAGATGATGCCAAAAAGACCCTGAAGTTAATCTTTAGCATTCCAACTCATGTAGGACTTTGTTGTTAGTCAGTGGTACAGGAGGTAGAGAAGTCGTTTAGTAATCAGAAAGTTGCTAGTTGGATTCCCTGTCGAAGCGTCCTTGAGCAAGACACTGAACCCCTAATTGCTCCTGATGTGCAGTGTGCCATCAGTGTAAAGGTAAAATGTGTATACATTGTAAGTCGCACATATGTAAGTTGCTTTGGATAAAAGCGTCTGCTAAATGTAAATGTTGTTGTGTGTAGTTGTTTTAAAAACTGGGCATGCCTTATTTTTTTAATGGTATTTATTTATTTTCCCTCCAGGGTGGCAATCATTTGCTCCAGATGTTATGGCAAGGCAATCCAGTAACCCTTTCTTGCCCTATGTCAACCCAAGCCTTTCAATCTCCTATGGATCCACCACTTATCCATCCATCAGCTCCCACTACTGGAGCTCCATGTACTACAGAAGCAACTTCATCCACTGCCTCTAAGCTTCCCCCACAAGATCAGCAACAGTTGATGCACTCTGACTTTGTGTACCCAGGATACTCTAACACTTTCATGCCAGTGCCACAAGATCAGCAGCAACAGCAACAGTTGATGCAACAGTTGATGCAGCAGCAGCAGCAGCAGCAACAGTTGATGCAGCAGCAGCAGCAACAGTTGAAGCAGCAGCAGCAGCAGCAAGAATTGATGCACTCTTACCTCATGTACCCAGGATACAGAAACCCTTTCATGCCAGTAAAGGCTCCCCCTCAAACTACTGCAGCTCCCACTACTGAAGCTCCAACTACCACAGAAGCAACTTCATCCACTGCCTCTAAGCTTCCCCCACAAGATCAGCAACAGTTGATGCACTCTGACTTTGTGTACCCAGTATACTCTAACCCTTTCATGCCAGTGAAGGCTCCCTACCAAACTACTGAAGCTCCAACTACCACAGAAGCAACTTCATCCACTGCCTCTAAGCTTCCCCCACAAGATCAGCAACAGTTGATGCACTCTGACTTTGTGTACCCAGGATACTCTAACACTTTCATGCCAGTGCCACAAGATCAGCAGCAGCAGCAGCAACAGTTGATGCAACAGTTGATGCAGCAGCAGCAGCAGCAACAGTTGATGCACTCTGACTTTGTGTACCCAGGATACTCTAACACTTTCATGCCAGTGCCACAAGACCAGCAGCAACAGTTGATGCAACAGTTGATGCAGCAGCAGCAGCAACAGTTGATGCAGCAGCAGCAGCAACAGTTGAAGCAGCAGCAGCAGCAGCAGCAAGAATTGATGCACTCTTACCTCATGTACCCAGGATACAGAAACCCTTTCATGCCAGTAAAGGCTCCCCCTCAAACTACTGCAGCTCCCACTACTGAAGCTCCAACTACCACAGAAGCAACTTCATCCACTGCCTCTAAGCTTCCCCCACAAGATCAGCAGCAGCAACAGTTGATGCACTCTGACTTCGTGTACCCAGGATACTCTAACCCTTTCATGCCAGTGAAGGCTCCCCCTCAAACTACTGAAGCTCCAACTACAGAAGCAACTTCATCCACTGCCTCTAAACTTCCCCCACAAGATCAACAGCAGCAGCAACAGTTGATGCAGCAGCAGCAACAGTTGATGCAGCAGCAGCAACAGTTGATGCAGCAGCAGCAGCAGCAGCAACATTTGAAGCAGCAGCAGCAAGAGTTGATGCACTCTTACCTCATGTACCCAGGATATAGAAACCCTTTCATGCCAGTAAAGGCTCCCCCTCAAACTACTGCAGCTCCCACTACTTAAGCTCTAACTACTGCAGAAGCAACTTCATCCACTGCCTCAACTTCCCCCACAAGAGCAGCAGCAACAGTTGATGCAGTAGTAGTAGTAGCAGCAGCAAGAATTGATGCACTCTTACCTCATGTACCCAGGATACAGAAACCCTTTCATGCCAGTAAAGGCTCCCCCTCAAACTACTGCAGCTCCCACTACTGAAGCTCCAACTACCACAGAAGCAACTTCATCCACTGCCTCTAAGCTTCCCCCACAAGATCAGCAGCAGCAGCAGCAGCAGTTTATGCACTCTGTCTTCATGTACCAGGATACTCTAACCCTTTCATGCCAGTGAAGGCTCCCTACCAAACTACTGAAGCTCCAACTACTACAGAAGCAACTTCATCCACTGCCTGTAAGCAGCAGCAACAACTGAAGTGGCTTCAACGACGATCAAGCCATCCAATCAAGTCCAGCAGCAGTTAATGGACACTGACCAGTTTTACCACGAGTACCTTTTCATGCCAGCTAAGGCTCCAGCATCCACTGCTGCTCCGACGACCGCTCCATCAGAACTGCCAACAACCAGCCTACCCTCACAAAAAAATTAGTCTGCAGGAGACGAACCCCTCAAACCTTTTTTTTGCCAAGTTCCTTTATCCCTCTGATCCCAACAAACCGAAGGCCAAGACCAAATCTCACAGAAGGGGAACACGCCCGTTAGTCCCACATGACATGCTGGCTACATTTCCTTTTAATAAATGTCTCCAGACCAAGAGCAATTAAGAGGAGACTTCAGTTTTCTGAATTTGTGTTTTTTTTTTTTTTTTTTTTTTTTAATACCAGGAACCATGTGGTCACCAGGATGTGGAAGCAACCCTCAATATGCAACTTTGTGGCAATAAATACAATTGTTTAAGCAGCTGGTCATTGCCTTGTCAGTTTATTTGAAGAGAAGATTTGTACCAGATTCATCCAAAACTGGCTTGAAATGGTTCTGGTGCCTTTACTCAAGTGTTCAACAAAACAATACTCAATTTTCACCTTTGTTAGTATAAAATAGGGGGGATATTGAATGAGTTAATCCCAAAAAGAACTGTATGCTGATAAATGAAATAGGGGACAATCGCCACAGGTATGTCCGGTTAGAACAAGAACGGCTGCCAAAGTTCCAATGATTGATTTATTGCACACACACACGAAGTGAAGACCTGAAGGGATGGTGAACATGAACTGAATGATGACCGGGTAACGAATGATGGACCTCGTTTACACCGATAATTCTATCACCCATGAGTCTGTGTATGACTGATAGAATCCGTGAATATAATTATCCTTGTAAGGGACTTATCCAACTGGATGATACTGAATGATTGAAGACCGTGGTTTGGTATGAATGATGTCTCTGAATGAATTGAATTGTCCGATGTATGTCTTGAAGCTCCTCTCCAACTCTGCTTGACCCAGAAAATGGCCAGAGGTGGGTTAAGCTTATATAGGGGAGGGGAATGAGCGGGGCATGTCCGGACATGAAAATAAAGGGGAACCTTGAAACTGTTGGAGTGGCCAAATGGTCAGTGAAATTCCATTGTTTACTAGCCCCCACGGAATCCTGGGATCAACCGATAGGCTGACCTCTGCCTGGACCCCAGGTCCCGTGGTGGCTTGCACAGTGGGGTGCACAGCTGGATGCAGCTGGTGAGGAAGCCTTTTTAACAGTTCATTTATCAACTCGAGTCTATTGAGAAGCCAGAAAATGACCTATAAGGATTTTTTTAGATTTGACATGGTGTTGCCATTGTCACAAACTGAATGTGTAACCAATACCCCCACAACTTGTTAATGGAATGTGTTTTATATATATATGCCCCACAACTTGCAAATGTGCATGCAATGCTTTACAAATACAAAACACCTTTCAATGAACCCCCAACAAGTGCACTGCAACCATGTCATATCTGGATCATGTGACTTGACACTGTTATTCCTCTTGTAGGAGTTCAAATGTCTAGGTACCAAAACAACAGGTGGCATTACAGAGGCATTGGCCTTCGGTTCAGCTCTTGAAATGCCTTAGTAAAAATGGTGGGTTGTGCGACTAGAATAAAGATGATTTTTCTATTGGTCAGAAACTATAGACTTTGGTTATTTAAGTTTTCTAAACATCTTTATGAGGAATTATTTTAGCTCCATCTTTTATGTTAAGGTATATCACATACATGGCTACATTCAAGTATTCCTATAATGTTAGCTAGCTTGCCCTGGTTTGCACAGTGCATTCAAATGCAGCGCTTTTCTCTTAACTGTTCTGTTTTTGATATCTGGATGCACATTAGCACAGAGCTCAGTCTCGGTCTCCAAGTAGGACACTATGTGTTGGTATGGCGATCTTCTGGCATGCTGCAGATCACAAAACTGTGGTGGGCTCCCAGCATGCTGCACGAGTGAGATTGTGTAATTTTTTTATTTGCTTCGGGGTCCTGTTCGCACTGTCGTGTTTTATTTTCTGATACTTACTGGCGGACTATACATTATCCCTTAATTGGGATCAATGGACCAATAACATTTCTTCAGCCCACAAATGTATTAATCAAATCATAATTACTCTAATACATATAATAATCAAAATTTGGTTATGATATTCATGCATTTTTAATGCTCCTCAAGCTTAAAACTTGTTTCCTTGCATTGAACAAACAATTTGTGGACTGTGAAAAGATGCTTTTTTGTTATCTTGGTAAGAGTGGTCTCAAACGCTACGTTCCTCCCATTGTGTGTGCTAATGTGTCTGGAGCTGTGTGGTGTATTGGAGCACAGGAATGGCTTTGTGTTCTCAGTCCCTCTGAGTGCCTCCTTCCATGCTAGATCGCCACATTGGTGTCAAGCGGGATTGGGCATTTATGCTGAAGAATGGAGGAAAAGAGATCCAGGAACTTGAGTGGGTCATTGAGCAGACTTTTGAATGAGTTTCAAAGCGGAGGGCAAGAACACTGGGGAAATCTAGACCTGTAAGGGGTCGCGTAATTCTTTCAGCTAAATGCACCATTTTCCGACAGTTTGAGACAGAAACAGAAAGCCTAAAAGTAGAGGCATTACCAGGATATCATAGCTACATTGCAACGTCTATTTTCATGCAATCAAAACTATAAAAAGCTGTAGAACTGGAGCCTTTAAAGCACCAGCAGGAACACAAGTAGGCAAATCTCTGTTGGTCATCCCACCCGAGTTTTGTCCGACATCATCCAAATTTAGACTAAATTACATTACATTTTCTAATAATTGACACCACTAAGGATGCGGTAAAGTGAGCTATAAACTTTAAACCGGCCCATTTTTGATCATAATGTACAAACATTTGAAAATGTCATAAAAGATCAACCGTTACTACTGCAAACTTGTAATTTTCCAGAAAGTATTTGCTAACTAGATTTTTTAGTGAACTGCTGGAAAGTAATAAAAACATATGTGTAGCGCCCTCTCGGGTACTACGCCACCCCTTGAAGTAGGCTAAATTATGGGGAACTCAAGGAGAACTCAATAACACTATTGCCAGTTTTTGTGAAAGTATAAAAATAGTCTTTATTAATAAATAGTACACACGAGTAGAGTTGGTTGGTCACCAGATAAGGGAATAATACAAAAAACACATAGACACAATATGGGGACTGGGGAACCTCGGCAATGGGCCACTGGGAGAACTGATGTCAGGCCAGGTCTCTATAACACACGTGGTCTTGTGCACACTAAATAGCACGTGTTTAAATTCAGGGAAAATGCACTACAATATCCAAGACACTCAGTGATATGTGACATGGCAATTAAGAGTTCAAACTACATGCACACTGGAATCTCTGTAGGCTACTAGAGTGAGAAAAACTGCAGAGACCGGCTATCCAAGGTCAGGTACTAATGGGCCTTATAAGCACCGAGGCTATTAGCTCTGGAGGGGGGAGTGATGGAGATAATTTGCAAACACTGTTAATTACTTAAGAATGTATGAATCATGTGCTTATGAAATGGCTTTTCTGTGTGTGTGTGTGTAACTTAGAATATTAGGTGCCACTTAGTCTGCATATGTACAAGAGCATGTTTAGACCAGAAGTGATAAGAAGGGTTGAACTGTGCTTCTTCCGACCTTGCAAAACTTCCATCCTTGCCTCGGACGTCAGAAATCCACCACGTGGTTATCTCTGCTGAATGCTAAACTTCTGTCTATATAAACCTTGTGCGATGTGTTTATGAGGGCTTCACTTTCAGCCTTGTGCTGGGGGTGAGCCCGATTGCAATTGTTGTCTGTCTAATAAATATACTTATATGCAGCTCCGGAGTCCTGAGGTAACTAGGGTGAATTTTCACCTAACATAATTGGTTCGTCAATTCGTCGTAGCTCGCTAAGCGGTTTAGCGAGCTAATTTTCAGGCTAAGATAAAAAACGCCCCTCTTTTTGGTTCGTGGAAGCAACTTTCGATAAATCACCATAGTAACATATCAATTAGCACTAATCTGCCCCAGCGCAGGCTAACTTAAGTGTAGCTGGATAAGCTTGCCACACCCCCGGAAAAAGGAGGGATCCCATTGACCAAGGACTGACATTAGATAGTTAGATTAGCGTAGGTAGAGAGTTCTTTGCGATCGCCAAGATCCATTATTCCATCATGATGAGTTCTTGTATGAGCGCTACCGATTCAGCCGACAAGGAATCATTAATTCACAAGACCTTCTTGAGTCATTTATTGCAAACACCACAGTCGAACATTGACTGTTTTGCGCTTTTTTGCAAGTGGTACATTTTTGTAGTGTCGGTGATGCGGAGAACAAAGCACTCATAATTATATGACAGTGTTATTAGTACACCATAGCATATCATTATTGTAGAAAATGATTAAGGTGGACTCATGATAAGAATAGAGAGAAATACACACAATTTATTTTCACTGCTTCAATTTATTGCATTTGTTATTAATACATTTACATTTAGTCATTTAACAGACGCTTTTATTCAAAGCGACTTACAAGGAAATGTAAAACTACACCGAGTTTGGAGGTGAGGGAAATCGAACTAGCAATCTTGCAGTTACTAACCGGCAGCTGTATCCTCTGCACCAGGTCACACTTGCTGTCGCTCATTCATACGTAGATGTCATCCCATATAGACATCCTCACACACCGCTTCTTGTATTGCTCTCACAGCGGTGGCGGTGTTGAATTTTGCCATGATTATGCACCTGAATATATAACAGACATGCTCTCAAGGTACACACCCAGTAGATCCCTGAGGTCCTCCGGCACTGAACTCCTAACAGTTCCAAAAGCCAGGACAAAGAGACATGGGGAAGCAGCTTTTAGTTTCTATGCCCCCAGCCTTTGGAACACTCTGCCAGAATTCCTAAGAATGGCTGAAACGGTTGAAACCTTTAAACATGCACTTAAGACATACCTCTTTGATCTCGCTTATCACTCACTGTAAAATGTATTTATTTAACATTTATGGAACATTTATTTATTTACCTTTTTCTGATTCTGATTTTACAAGTGTTTGTAACCCCCCCCCCCCCCCACACACACACACACACACTTCTTTCCTACTGTGAGGCGCATTGTGTTACCTCCTTGTATGAAATGCGCCGTACAAATAAAGTTTGATTTGATTTGAATAAATGCAGACATAGGTTTTGAGAACTTTTGATTGTTTGCCATTCTAGGTATATAAGCGCAGTTGCATGTGATTTCCCAAATCAACCAGCCTGTTGCGCCCCACAGCTGCTCTTAAAGCAACCGCCTACTCCAACTCAAAAGTCCGACCAGTGGTGTGGCACATCGGCTAGAGCGTTGGAAGAAGCTGCCACTCACCTGCTCCTTGACCTGGCAACAGCAGAGCAGCGGGACCTTCGACCCTGACTACAAACAGTAAGCTAGTAATGTTGCCTAGTAGGCTTTTAATGTTACTGATGCTCAGTTTCAATATAATAACCATAAACAAGTCTTATGTCTGAATGTTTTAAATACTGGGGATATTAAGTGTTTTGCTAAAGCAGACAAATGTATCCAGCAACTACTTATTACTATAGTGTTATGAAACAAGACAAAACTAACTTTTTTCAATAACTTTTCATTTTCTGTTTGCATAAAAGTTCAGTGTGAAAGTTCTTTTTTTGCTGTGGAGGGAGACAACTTTAAATGATCCCGACACCATGACATTTCTTTTTGAAATGCTTTCTGTGCTGCTAGTTGACATTCCCCACACTGGATGTGTAGGCCTCCACCAGCTTGATTTCAGGATGACCACCTTTTCGTCTGTTTTTTTCTAAGGCTGCAAGATAAGGAAGCATTGTTAAAAAATCAGGCCTTTTATGTGAAAATCAACTCATAAACATGTTAAAACTATTCAGGTAGAGTTTGAGTGGCGCAATCACTAATCTTTCAACTTAAACTGCAACTGAACTATCTTTTTTATCATTTAAAATATATTTATAAACTTGGTTGGATAGGTAGGAAGGTTATGGCTTCATGACATGGATGTTGCTCTGTTGTAGCCTAACTGCATTTGATTATAAGACAACCCAAAGTGTTGCAAAATCCATGTTGTTTCCATACCTGAGATGCTGTAGTGGACCAGGCAAAAACCCTGTATGTAGAGGCTGTATTCTACAGACATTGCCTTTAAAGTAACATTATGCAACCATTTAATCACCTTAAAATAACAGCTTCAAAATCATTTTGGTGGTACATTGACTTGTAATACAGAGAATAGCGCATGTGCCACTGCCACAGCAGGTACCCCTAGCATTGCACTGTGTAACTTTGGGGTACAGGGCGCGAGACCTCTGGCAAGAACTATGTAATGCTTTATGGCACCACCTCACGGAGCAACAACTAGACCCATTTGCTAGCTATAAGAGGAAGCTAGCGCACTATTCTCTGTATGGACATCATGGCAGAGGCGACAAAGAAACTGAGGAAGACGTTGTCGGAAGAAGTGAGGAAGAGAAAAAGAGAGTCACCAAGCAAGAGACCGAAAAAGAGTCAGTCTTGGACTGGCTTTTACTCGTTAGGGAGAGATAAAAGTTACCAAAAGATCCAAGTCAGATGCCGAGCTGGCCTTCTTTCTTTTGGACTAGTAATAACGTATTAGCCGTCTTGCTATGTATTGTGTTGCGTTCGATTGATTTGTGGCTGTGTTAGGAAAGTTGTCGACTCATCATAAGCATCCCTGCCAATGTTATTTATGAAAGAATGTGACATAGGCTCTAAGGGCTAGAAAGAACGACGTTGGTGTTTTTTGGCCTGTTCTCGATGTTAATGAAGTGGAGTTAATGATGTAACTGATGACGTTACAGTACTGAAGCTGATGCATCACAGATTTAGTTGACAAAGACAAAGAAGAATAGAAAGGCAGAAATAAGAAAAGAGAACTGGGTATTTTTTTTATATCATCTTGAGTCATTGTTTACATGGGGCAGCGAAAAAATTCCACCTTGAATGGTATGCACTTAAGCATTAGGAAGAGAAAGGAGGAAGAAAAGCATTGGCAAAGTGGCAAAATGATTACTATGTTCTTTCAGATTAGGGTTCAGATCTGGTTTTGTTCACGGTTTTGAACACCAAAAATATTCTCTCCACTATTTAAATTTTGTAAATTTACTTTGTGCAATCCTAAAAATATGTTATAACCCTTTCTAGGCTGGAGTACAATATTTATTTAAACATTGATATTATATGTGAATACGTGTGTGCGGTTGTGTGTGTGTTAGTTTTTTGTGAGCACTGCCTCCGGCTTGCTCTGCTTTGTGTGGCTCATTGAATCAGGAAGGATTTCACCTCCAGCACAAAGGCAGACTCCATTTCACTTCTCCAGCAATTCCCTTTTAAGCGCTTCTGTTCTGTTGACTTCATTCAGTTATATCAATCACAATAGGCCTCTATTTACATCACATCATCATGTGTGTCGCCATTGTCAATTCCATCACACAAATATATTCCTTTTCACACGCCCTAATTTGCAGTTCTGATGGGATTTAGAGGCTGATGGTCTAGTTTTCTGGTGCTGATGTCTTATTACACAGGCCCAGAGAAATGAGAGGGAGTCCATCAGGCAGAAACTGGCTTTGGGCAGTTTCTATGACGACGGGCTAGTCATCTACACAGGCTACAGCAAGAGTTCTCTATCTTCACGGTACATTAGTTGGAAGGATTCCATGTTAAATGGTAAAAATAAAATGTGTTGGTCATAAAATATAGTAGTGGTTTTGGATTTGGTTGCTATGCAGAGCGAGGGTATGTTATATTAAAGATAAGCTTGATGCCAGCTAGACTGTTCATCGTCTTTTATGGGTTTGTGTGCTACCCAGGACACCCTAACCCTTTCATACCTGTGAAGGCTTCCTCCCAAACTACTCAAGCCCACAAGGACAATGGAGAATAAGGCCATTGATACAAAATTACGTATTGGGTAAGATTCAAGGGATGTCTCAACAGACCAAGAGTACTGCAAGTGTAGTCCCCCCCCCCCCCCCCCCCCCCCCCCCTTTCTGTTCTCCCTCAATATCTGGCTTTGTGCCAATAGTCAATACATTTGTTTTTGGAATTATGTTGTCTAAGTCTTCCTTTGAAGCAGCTGAGCATTGCCTTGTCAATTGAGAAAAATGTGCACGCAATACAAATATTAAATACAGCTTCAACAGTGTATGTGCATATACAGAATGTGCTTTGCATATAGACAAACACAATGTGTTTTGCAAATGATAGGCTACCTGCAAACCAATGTAGGACATGTTCCACACAGTGAAGAGACAACTGAAAATGAGCAACATTTTTTAAATGCAGTTATAATTGGGTTTACTAATGCAAAGCTCAATGAAATGCAGATGCCCCTGTAGCGCCACCTGCTGTTTTGGTGCCTTTACATCTTCTACAAGGAGACTAAAAACAGTGACAACACATGTGATGCACAAATGACATGGTGGCTGTGTCCCTGTTGAGAAAAAGATAAATCAAAATTAGAAATGCAGAATGATTGTTTCCCGATCTCTCCTTACATTTGTGGAACCTGTCCAATCTTTGCAAGTAGCATTTTTGTTTTGCACAAGTTTTTTTTAATAGACGTGTCCTGTTCTTGCAAAGCACAGAGTTGATTTGTATTGGTAAAGCATGGTGTGCATATTTGCAAACCATAGGGCATTTATAAATCACATTCTGTATATTTGCAAAGTGTGGGGTATTTGTAAAACCTTAAGTTCTTTGACATGGCAGTTTCCTATCTCTACTTGCAGAACAATGCGACACATGATTAGCCAGGTTATGCTTGGAAAGGCTAAAATGAAAACGATGGCAAATACAAAGGTATTGATGTTGCAAATTGGCTATATGGAATTTCTGTTTAACAGCAAATACAGTCTTGGATTAAAACCATTCTGGATAATGATGACCATAGTCTATCAGTCTCTCCTCTGGCAGTCCCTCTTAGCAACTGCATGGATTCCAGTTCAATTGGCAGGCAGAATCTCTTCATCTCTCGCCCCCTCCCTTCCTCTTTCCTCCCACTCTACTGCGTGTGGAGCTGCAGTAAATCTGCTCGTCTCCAGGGTGTAGCTCAGACACTGCAGTGAAGGAGAAGGGCAGGGTTGCTGTTGCTGCTACCGCTGCTGTTGTGTATTACAATGTGTTGATACAAGATGGTTCATCAAGAGAAGTGCATTTACCAGGTGAGAGGACTGTTCTCACAGTCTGTGCTATTGTGTTCTCTTGCTGTGAACAGCACATCATTCAGAATGCAGAATGTGTTGAAGAAAGGACAATGATTTAGCCTTGTCATTGTATTGATTTTTGTAGATGCTATACACACTGTATAAGACCATGAGCGTGTCAAGAGTGCTAAATATGGAGTCATTGTGTGATGTTTTGTTTTCTGGTTGAGAACTGATGAGGCATCTACTCTGTTCATTTTTATAAAGGAAGATTGAGTTTAATGAATGGGATGAATCAGCCTGTTAGGTGTAAAACATGTAACAGGAAACTGAATTTTTATTTGTATGGTGTTTTAGGTATGAGACTGTATTTAAGTGTATTTTATATATGCACTGATTGTAGTGTATATTCTCAGATTACCTCTTGATCTTCTAAACAGAGCTGGAAATATTAACGTAGGTGGCTCTTGGCCTGTTCTCACTTTCTGGATACATTGGAGAGTTAATGATGTAACTGATGACGTTACAGTAATGAAGCTTATCTTGTAATGCATCACAGATTGAGTTGACAAAGAGAAAGGCAGAAATAAGAAAAGAGAACTGGGTATTTTTTTTATGTCATGAGTGTCATTGTTTACATGGGGCAGCTAAAAATTCCCACACTGAATGGTATGCACTTAAGGATTAGGAAGAGAAAGGAGGAAGAAAAGCAAAGTGGCAAAATGATTTCTATGTTCTTTCAGATCTGGTTTTGTTTTCTGAACAGAAAAAAAAATATTCTCTCCACTATTTTAATTTTGTAAATTTATTTTGTGAAATGCTAAAAATATTATGTAACCCTTAAACCTTTTCTAGGCCTAAGTATCTTTCAACCATGACATTACATGTGAATATATATATATATATATATATATATATATATATATATATATATATATATATATATATACATGTGTGTGTGTGTGTGTGTGTGTGTGGGTGTGTGTGTGTGTGTGTGTGTGGGTGTGTGTATGTGTGTGTGTGTGTGTGTATTTTGTGAGCACTGCCTCAGGCTTGCTCTGCTCTTTCTCCTTTATGTGTGGCTCATTGAATCAGGAAGGATTTCACCTCCAGCACGAAGACAGACTCCATTTCACTTCTCCAGCAATTCCCTTTTAAGCGCTTCTGTTCTGTTGACTTCATTCAGTTCTGTCAATCACAATGGGCCTCTATTTACATCACATGGCAATTCTAAACTGGATCATCTGTGTCACCATTGTCAATTCCATCACACAAATATATTCATTTTCACACGCCTAATTTGCTATTCTGATGGGATTTAGAGGCTGATGGTCTAGTTTTCTGGTGCTGATGTCTTATTACACAGGCCCAGAGAAATGAGAGGGAGTCCATCAGGCAGAAACTGGCTTTGGGCAGTTTCTATGACGACGGGCCAGTCATCTACACAGGCTTCAGCAAGACCTCTCTATCCTCACGGTACGTTTCCGTTACATGGTAACAAATGAAATGTGAAGTAATGGTAATAAAATATAGCAGTGTTTTTTGTATTTGGTGCTATGCATAGCAAGGAAATGTTATATTAAAGATAAGCTTGAAGTAATATAATGTGATTGCCCACCAGGGGACAGAACAGTGCAATGTCATCTAGACTGTTCATCGTCTTTTATGGGTTTCTGTGTTGCATGTGTGCATGTGTTTATGTATATGGCAGTTCCTCTCGATATGCAAAGCATGCGCTAATGGTTGGGATTGTAATTGAGTGTTGTACGACTGAAACCTCAATTCTAGAAGCAAAGAACCTTCTCAGCAAACAAGTTGTGAGAGAATACGAGAGGAGTGAAAAGTAGAAAAAATGAAGAAAATACCTGGCTTTCCCTTAAAGACTCCAAAGAATGCCTCTAACAGTTAATATAGTATGTAGCCAGGACTGATTTGGCAGCAATATAGTATCTTTTTATGGTTGCTTATGTGGACAACAAAATAAATATGCTCGTTTGCACACACACACACACACACAAACACACTTTTCCAAATGTACATGCATAACATCTGAATACAAAATGTCTGCCCTGTATGAGCATGAATAGCTGAGACTCTCATTTGTGAATGCAGTTTGGGGGTGGGGGGGCGTGCTGTGGGTGACAATGGTGCACATATCAGAGGAAATGTAATTTTGAGCATTGTCATGCAAGCTTTAAAAAAGAAAAATCATACCCCTGTCTTGGTTTGTGTTTGCTTGTGGAGCTTGACTGACCTTACATACACAATACATACTGAAATAGTCAGCGGGATGCAGCCACCATCATCAAACTGGATACAGATTGCTGCATAACGTTGCTTCAGACTCCAGTTATTTTTTAGCTTTTTAGTTGCAATCTGCTGTCCATATTGCAAATACACTAAGCATGTAATGAACTTGAGGTATGCATGGCTCCTGTTTCTGTAATAAGATTCAGGGCCCCTTTGGCCCCAATGGTTCTTGAAATGTTCTATTCTCATTTGTATTGTATATTGGATGGCTGTCACTCATAACTTAATTTGCGGTCTGACCTAACTGAAAACCAACACCAAGATGTGACCTGTCTTTTTGCTGTGATGATAACACTATTTGTCTTTTAAAAATCTTTGTCTAATCTGATGTTTGTGCTCTGATGTGATGTTGACAGGCACCAGAATGGGGTGAATTTGCAGATGTGTTTTGTGAATGACAGTAGCAGTGATAAGGACAGTGATGCAGAGGACAGCAGAACAGAGACCAGCCTGGACACCCCACAGTCACCCGTGGTAATGAGCCTATAATGTGTGTGTGTGTGTGTGTGTGTGTGTGTGTGTGTGTGTGTGTGTGTGTGTGTGTGTGTGTGTGTGTGCGTGTATGTGTGTGAGTGTGTCTGAGTACCAGGATGTCATTTCCATCGCCTCTTTGGTGCCTTGCGCTCTGGCATGACATCCATGGCATCTCATGGCATGACTTTTATTTAGTCTTATGAGTAGGGTTGGGTACCGAGAACCGGTACCAATATGGAACCGGTTCCAATACAACCGGTACCTACCCGGACCGAAATGCAACGCAGATTTCGGTGCTTCATTTCGGTGCCTGAGCCAATTGAAAACGGTTGCTAGGCAGATTCCGCGGGGCACATGTAAAACTGCCCCAGCTCCCAATGTAAACGTTGTCCTGTGTCGCTCACGCTCATTGGTGTTTTCATAGCAACAGTCTTATGACAGTGAAGAGCATGCAGCATTTCACAGAGCAAGCACAAACAGAACTAGCCATCAACCTTTTAACAGAGAAAATACCGAAAGCTAAACGGTCCAAAGTGTGGCTGTATTTCGCACAAAAATATTCAAACATCGCGACTTGCAGCAAATGCAACAAAACAATTGCGTTAAAAGAGGGGCGAGAAGGCAAGAGTCAACGGCAGACCAGCAACCGAAGACTGAAAAGTATGACGACAGCTACACTTAGCCTACGGTAGTCTCTTAAAGGGGCAGTACACATTTTCTCGTACTCAGTGTGTTCAAGTAACAAGATAGAAAAGATAGGTATAAACAAATCATAAAATGGTGAAATTTCATGAAATAAATGCAAACAAAATAATACATTTTTGACTCCAAACTCCAAAAGATTGTTTGAAGTTTGAAGCTGTTTTTTCTATTTGTTTATATTTATTTAAGTATACTATAAACTGTTGTTTACAGTTAATATAATGTTCATAGTTTGAAGTTAAAAAGTTTGAAGCTGTAGTTTGAAGC